>NC_079155.1:125274763-125583114 GCF_947563725.1 Argiope bruennichi | reverse complement strand
TACATTTGTGTTTTAAATGCGTTTTTACATAACTAATTGAAACCAATGATCGCTAATAAATTTAATTTTGTACGCGATGTCTAAAATTCATAAATAATCTGCTATTGATAATACTATAAATAATCTAATACATGATTCTTCTAATTTCTTTTAGAATTTTGTCAAAATTTAGAATTTTAGAAAAATGTCAAAAAGCGATAACGAAAATTTTGATTAATTCAAGTACGAACCCAATATACTTTGTTTACTTCTTCTTTTTTCACATACTGACACTGAAGGTGCAAAAGTCATAACTTTAATTGATATTCACTTATTGGTATTATTGTGAATGGTTGCTAAATAGTTAAGGTGTACTTACTGTGGCCGCCATTGCAATTCATTGCATCGTTTGCTTCAACAGCCACCCTGTTTTTTGCTATTAGCGACTTGGCATACGTTTAAAATATGAATGAATATGCAATGATAAAGAATATTGCCAAATGGACTGTCTGCATTTTCAGTGAAAATCATATGCTGTTAAACTCTGCTTCTGAACTTTCTTGTGCAAATATATATGCTTGAAATTTAAATTATATTTAAAGTTAATATATTTTTTCTCTGTGCACTACAATTGCAAAGCAAATATAATGATTATGCTTTCAATATAATACAGGCTTTCACTTTTAATTTTCTTTTGCACGCTTAAACAAACAAATTGAAGATGATACTCGTAAATTATTGGATTACATGTTGTATTTCCCAGAATCCATAATTTGCATATCCAGTAGAGTAGAGTTTCCAGTAGAGAATTTAGATCAGAAAAAACTTGAAATGTACTTAATAAAATAACTAGAAATATTCTCAAATATATGATAAAGACTACAATTTATTTTTATTTTAATTATCTTATGAATTTCAGCTTGTAGTTTACAATTCATCGTTATAAATTTTATAAACTTGAAATATTTTTTTTTCTCAAATTCTCTAAAAGATACCGCTTCTAGTTCAGAGTCAAAATTAAATTAAATTAATGGGTTAACCATTCACTTCGTTCAAATAAAAAATATTGAAATTTTGTAATGCAACTGAGAGCAGGCAAGCATACAAAACTTGAGCACATCAAGCAGTGAACAATAGTTTGTTCTTATACACTTATGTAAACAATAGTTTGTTTACAAAAAGTGTATAATCCACCATCCTTTTGAAGTAGGCAGCTGGTTGGTTTAAAAACGTCACTAAAGATTAGGTTCAATTTGAACAGTTTCAACCAATAATGATTAAATGAAACAATGCATTGTATCCCAACATTATATATTTATTTGAAAACTGAAGCTAATGCTTCATGCTTCAGAAACCAATCTGAAGCATGCTGAATGTTAACTGTTCTATCTTTAGAAAAGAACGTTTAATTTTACTTTCAGTTCGTCATTTTAGACTTGTCGAAAATTCTAACGCGTATTTGAAATAATACGAGTCTGATAAATGCTTCGTGTTCTTTATAACTGACGACCAGTATGTTTTCTTTGTGAAATTTTAGAGAAAAGTTTTTCGTGAAGAAAGCCAAAGAGAGTTTTAACTCGTGTGCCGTTGCCTAGCAACTCAGTGATGAAAAGAATGCTTTGAAAGGAACTTTAGATGCATTATATATATAAAGAAAATAAAGATTTATTATCAGAAACGTTGGATAAAATAAGAACCTAAGGCCGTGTTCTTCTTGCGCTTTTGCGAAGATAAAATACCGAAATTGGTAAGGAAAAAAAACACATTTTTTTCAACTTTAATATTGCTATATAGAGCATTTTTTTTCTTAAAATTATAAAATCTGTATACATACTTTTCAACTAAAGTTTGTGCAATTCGTTCATCATACATGACCCCCCCCCCTTCAAATTAAATTTCTGATTACATATAAAAGAAATCTGCTTCTAAAACGAGAATTCTGTCGAAGATGAAGATAGGACAGGATTTTAAGGCAAAGTTTTTGTTTCCATATTGATTCGTTTTATCATCTAGCTTTGTTATTCAACATTAACAATGAAACCAGCCATTACAAACTCACTAATACAGTGTAAAATGGGGAATATGGCTATAGGACACACAAGCAAATATTGCTGCCATAAAAAAATCTTATTGCTCTGTTTTATAATCTCTGAAACAACTCTTATTCGAAAAAAAAATATTTACTGATATTGTGTTTGTAAGGGAATCTGTTGTGTTTGTAAGGGAAATATCAGATCAAGTTTTATTTCTAATATAAAAATAAAATTTGAGATAGAATTCGGTCAGTGAGTCTAAATTTTTGAAATTTCTTATAAACCATAATAGTTTCTAGATGGTATGATGAATTTAGATTAAATGTTCAGAAATTAAAGGATCCGCCCAGGTTCGGAGACACGAATTTTTAAAAAAAAACTATACATGAATATTTTTTATTGCACCAAATAGCTAAAACAGACTTCAAAGGTCACTATTAGAAGGAAAAAAATACACTCACTTGCCTTTAGTTTTTTTTAAACTGTTTATTTAATGAAAATTTATCAAAATTCTCAATGTTAAGAAAAACAGACCAAATTTTTAAAAAAAATGAAAATATTTAGTTTTTATTTCACCTAGATACAGCTGAAATTACATAAAATTTAACAGACCACAAGATAAAAATGATTTTAATAAATAAAAATTTTATGAGCATTTTAAATTGCCGTCAATGATTTTTTGCCAAAATTTGTCCGTGTTTTGAATTTAAAGTATCTGTAAAACTTGTCTAAATGAAGCTGGCTTAAAATCCGCTGTCTATCACACTCTGTAAGGTATTGGATACATGCATACGAAATTTCATGAAATTTCATTTTATTTATTTTGAGATATCATGTTTTCCATGAATCTATCACAGTGAAATATTCATTCTTCAGAAAATGCGTTTAGATATTGTGCTTGTAAATTAGTTCATCCAAATAAGCTGGAAACAAATGTAGTTTTCTCGCTTTTTTAAACTGAAATGCTAAAAATGAGCAAACTACGGTTGAGTAGGTAGCGGTATAATATAAACGTATCAAATATTATTTTGGAGAATTTTAAGGTAAAAAAAATAAATCGCTCGTTTCCGGTTTTTATTTTTTGCGTGTTATTGAAAGTACTGTATCTACAGTTCTATCTCACATACGTATATTTAACTTTCACACATTTTTTCTATTATTTTTATGATTTTAAATACTCTTTGATAAATGTTTTCACGGATGAAATGAAAGTAAAATCAATTTTATTGCTTTATCAAATCATTACAATATTTTTTTTACTGAAATACAAAACTTCGTTTCGACAATTTAATATGGAAATTAAGAGAAATGTGCTGTGTAAATAGACGAATGAGTTGGCAAATTTATAAATATGCTTAAAATAATAATCTCAAAAAGAAATTACAGCTTAAAAGTGTACATTTGGGGTAATTGCCCTATCAGCATATTGCAGTGAAAAAAGAATGCAAAAAGGATTGTTTAGATCAGTTTATTTTTAATGGAAAAATATCAATGAAAATTAAAATTACCTGCACTGTATAATAGCTGCTTGAGTTAAAAAGCTCCAGCAAAATATTATTTATGTTTAACTCGTTTCGTCATTTTGACTATAAAATGAAAAAGAAGCACACCCACAAAAACTCTGGATGCTCAGCAATTTTTCTGTAATGTCTTTCGCTGGGGCGTTGAAATGAGAGTAGGTAAATCAGCATATAGAAACTAAAATAATTTCATAGTTGGAATACATTTCTTTTGCTACTTACTCGCATCAAGTGTAGAAAGTATTATAATTGTGAAAACTTTCATATCAAAATTTGGGGAATTTCCATCATTTTGACCTATCTGTGCTAAAAATAAGCCATTATTTGAATGAAAAATCAGAGTATTTTTCTGACTGTGAATATGATAAATCAGAATATGAAAAATGAAATCTATCATGCAAATAAATATGAAATCTGTCATGCAATTTTTTGCATTAAAATTGTAAAATTCTTGCAATTTTTTACCAATCTACGTAACAAGTATATTACTGTGTCCATTCGCACTCATGAAAGTACAATTTATCAGAACTACTATACATTATGTGGATGAGGTATGAGATTTCGTTTTACCGCAAGAAATGCAATCTGTTTTATAGAGTATTTAATATAAGTATCCCTGTTTGGAACACCATCGTGATAGAAGCAGCATACTTAACAACTTCATTTTTGGAGGGTACACATATCAGATCATTGATTAGTGCTAAAAATTAGGTCAAATAAAGGCCTATAAACAGAGGTTCTATGATCTGTTTAATATTTTTAAAAATGTAAGATGAAACAACCAAATCAAGTCAGAATACTAGGAGTGGAAAATTAACTTTATTATTATATTTTTTCCAGAATTCGTTCATTCGGAATTAGTTCAACTTCAAATCCAGTTCAAATTCTGGATTTTAGAAAACAAAGCCCACAAAGGTTTCACAGATGATTTTCAGCGTGTCCATGTTACTTCTCGGTCAACAAGTGAAACCATGTTACACTATGACCACAGTGGCGATAACTAATCGAAACATATATTGAGTAAGTGCTCTGAGTATGTGTCAGGCAAAGTAAGTACCTTGGCCACCATGACCAAGGAGAGCAAAATTGTGCAGTATATTAGTTGTTAAAATATATTAATAAAAGGCACTTTTTAAATTCTTATTTCTCAAATCAGCTTAAAAACAAAAAATGAAGATTTTTCTCATAATATTTTTATATATCTAATTGTCTCCATTAAAAAGGACTATTAATTAAATGTTCTCAAATGATTATTTATTAGCTGCTAAAAAGAAACAATTCATTTCATTTCAAGTGATATTTTTGAATATAAACATATTTAAGTTCAGCCAATTTCTTACAATAGTAAATATTTTAATCGGTATTCTTTTTTTTTTCTTCTTTTTTTTTACATCTCTCTTTTAAATTCTCTTTGACCATTTGTGTGAACATAACGCGATATTCCAAACTGAACATTTGCGTCAAATCTTAAAACCAATTGCTTCTAAAAAGATTTTCAAAATGAAGGATCCTCAGGATACTGCAAAGAAATGGCACCTCTCTTTTAATGTTATAAGTGCTTTGACGATGTGAGTAAGCAGAGAAGGCATATTCGTGAAATGTGGTTAGACTCCGACATAAGAGTGTGTTCTTCACCTGGTGGAGATAGTGTTGAGTTCCAACTGCGTTCTACGTTCGCTTATATTTTAGTTCTGCAACTCCAGTTTCATTTAGGAATGGTTATTTGAAGAAATCAAATGTGACATATATCCAATATCCTATAATATGACTTACCGTTATTAACAAATGATTATGAAAAAAATGGGATTCATGGTATTATTCATTCGAAATGCTTTTCTTTCCTTTATTTGAAGACTAGCCGCCTTTGGCGACCAGCTGGTTCGCCAATCTTAATGTTGGCTTAAATTGTAATTATTAAATATTTTACGCAATTCCTACTTTAATAGATTTTTCATCAAAATATTTTAAAACTTCAAATTTTGATAGTCGTATAATTCACTCATAATATTATAAAAGCCTTCATTCATAACGTAATATATATATCTCTCTAATTTTCTGTTAGCTCCTGTAGAATTTATGCTTTCAATTAAAGTGGAAAGGATAAATCTGCAATTAATATAATATTTTTTTACTGAAACAAAGTATTTTTTTTTTTTATAATATGATTACTGAAAATAGTCACTGGGCGTTTAAACTTTATGGGCGCTGAAGAATATATATCTTAATTTATGTAATATATCAAGAATTTGTCAACAAAATTTTCCCAGATTCATCATGAACAGATAGATTAATTAACAATGTTTAATTTTAAATGCATCAAACACTAAGAAAATAAAATGAATCGTTTAAAATAATCGGTCGAAAACAGGTTTAAAAAAAACTACTTAAAAAACGATGTGCTTAAAACTATAAGCATATACAAAAAAATATATAACTAACATAAATACAATTTAATTACAAAAGCATGCAACTAACCTAAAAATAATTTAAACCAAATCCGCATCCGTTGGTAATGGTTGTCATGACAACAATCAGAACAAAATGCGCATGCGTGAATTTTCAACGCCAATTACGGTACGCAAATGCTTGAATTTTTCTACGCCAGTTGGGGTAACGCTATGCAGATTAAACATTTTTAATTTCCTTTATTATGCGTTATTTTAATTCAAAAGTACTTCAGAATGAATCTGAAAGATCGATTTATTAACAATGATTAATTTTAAATGCATCAAACATGAAGAAAATAAACGGAATCGTTTGAAATAATCTGCCGAAAAATGTTAACCTTAGCCTCATTACTGTTGGGGAAAAAAACTGAAGCATTACTCATTTGACGGTGGGGAAAATGGAAGATTATTTTGGCAGGAAAGTTAGTTTTTAATTAATAATTAAAATTCTAGTTAAAAATTCAATAAAAGGAACCCCAGGTGCACATTCCCAACCTCTAAGGTATACATGTACCAAATTTGGTAGCTGTAGGTCAAATGACCTGGCCTGTAGAGCGCCAATACACACACACACACACATTGAGCTTTATTTATAAGTATAGATAACCCACTATATATTTGATACAGGAAAGTTTCAAATCAATTGATCTATGATAAATATCATAAATGTTATTGCAATATAAAATGTCCTCTTATACTTCGGAACACATTATTTTATTAGTAAGATGATAACAAAATATTTAAAAATATTTTCAATAAATTCCTTGTTCTCATTTGCATTTCTATTCCATATTCTGTACGATTTCGTCTTCCGGACCTTTTCTATAAACTTTCGCAAATCCATTCACATCTTGCTCAACGATCCGCGCGAGAGGAAGCATTCATATCCCGAAATAAAGCATCCACAAAGAAGAATTCTTTCTTTCATCCCACTCTTTCGGAATGGAACAAGGGGTCTGCGGAGAACACACTCGAACAATTCTTCCAAAAGAACACTCCTGCAATATTAATACCGCTCTGGTTTTCCATTCACTTAGGCAAGTTCAGAGCCCAGGAAACGAGTCATAGCTTTTCCTTTCTTTCATTTTTGTTTTGCTGACGAAGTTGATATCATGATAAAATTCAAATACAAACGGAACGTGAAGCATTTGTTTTCTTTTCCTATCCAGCACACCAAAGAACAAATAAATATCGGAAATGCATGCTAATGATCCTTCCGAGTTTTTTCCATTTATCCCACAGCCAGTTACAAACGACTTTATTTGGATAAGAGTTGCTATTCGTTAGCGATCCCGGTTGAAGAAATTAGAGGTTGTTTACCTTGACACTCGCTTTTCGTATCGAAGCGTTTGTATAGAGTGTTGTCGTCGCGCATATTATGAAACAGTTCAGACTTTCTACAAAACGTTTCCCTATTTAGTCAGTTCCTTCAATCGCTGTATTTACCCTATTTGTTATTCATTAGTAAAGCTACAAAGTTGCATAGAAGGCTTTTTTTAAAAATTTATCTTGCATGCTGCTCCTCCAATTGATAATTGTTTTCCCACTTTATTTGTAGATTTTCAGATACGTGAAGGCGAGAATATAAAATATGAGAGTGAATATTTTATCCAACTCTCAGGAGCACGCGCCTATCGAATATCTTGTATCCCAACCAAGTGTGGCCTGTCATGTGCAAGTCCGCATAAAGTGAAGAGAACCAGTCTATTTATTGAGCCTCAAACTTATTCCAGATCTACAACTCTGACATAATGAAATAATGTACTAAAATTCTTTATTTTAGCTTACTTCATATCTGCGTTAGCGATCTTATATCATTATTTCTGTTTCATAGTATTTATATTAAAAAATTTATAAGGTCTCTTTAAATACAAATGCAATCACATCAAATACCATATAGAGTACCAAAGACGCCTGGCTTCCAAGCCTAGGGATAGCTCGTCCTCCCTGTGATTTGGGCGTCCCGGGTTCCAACATGGTTGTTCTTCACCCATTGTTCTATCTGTTAAAGAGCCCCCCTGTAAAAAGAGGTCGTGAAAGCGAGTGCGTGAGTGTCATCTTCATATGAGCTAGAAGTCAGAATTCTTGTCTCGGCTGCTCAGGAGTCTTTACCCTCAGAAGCTACTGCACTGTCTCTCCGTTGTAACGCATCATCATTATCAATATAAAATGTAATTTATTCATATTTAATATTTCTGCCTACTACCATATTTAATAATCACAATATATATATATATATATATATATATATATATATATATATATATATATATATATATATATATATATATATATATATATATATATATATATATATATATATATATATATATATATATATATATATATATATATATATATATATATATATATATATATATATATATATATATATATATATATATATATATATATATATATAGGGAAGAAAATCGATGATAGAATGATTAGTCTGTTTACATTGCCACACCAGAAGAAAGCCAAAGTTATTTTTTTTCATTGGATAATTTTAATAAGAGATTCTGAGAAAAATTTCTTTGACACGGAAAAAGGAACCTTAGGTATCTCTGAAAGGATTTTTTATCCCTTCTCTCATAGAGTGAGAAATTGCAATAGACATCAGTTTTCTAGAGCGCGTTTTAGAAATAATTAAATAAAGAAAAGGGATTAGAGATCATAAAATAAAAGATCATTTTAGAAGGAAGTGACATGGTCTAATTTAAGATAAAAATTAAGAAATACTTTGATTTTAAAGCTCGCATTTTTTTTTTTAATTTTGAGGTAAAAATGCGAAATGGCTCTTAAAAACTGTTCTTTAGTTTTTTCGAAAGAATCAATTTCAAATTTAGATTTAAAAAAAATATATGCAACCGAATTTCGAAAAAAGGATGAAAACAATGTGATGATAATTTCCATTGCAGAAAGTATCATTAAATTTCTTGATTTTTTTAAAGAAAGTATAGAATAGCTTTTGATTCATAAACTTAATATAATGTTTGGAATTCTGCAAGCATTTTGTTAGATATTCTTTCTAAAAAAATGCTGGCAGTATGTTTTAAATGCAATATGTTTTGAATAGTTTTGTTATTAAGTTTGCGTTAAATGACATATTTATTTCTTAAAAATATACAGGAAAAATTTATTGAAATAAATAAATATCAAATAAGCAGGAAATATTCTTGATAAATTTGAATTTGTCCTAAATTTTGAATCAACTTTATTAATTCATATTTAATTATTTAAATAAAATGTCCTTGTTAAATTAGTTTACAAATAATATTTCAATTTTTTTAAATTTATTGAAAAACGCCAACACTTTATTAAAACAAAGAACTATAAAGAAAATATTTAATTAGAAATAGATTTTATCACAAATAGACTTCTTCACAAACATTACAAATACCCCTAAAATGTCATCTAGAATGGAAAAATAACCTTTCTGCTCTTCTAATTGCTTCACATGAAAAGTGTGTGTGTGTGTTTTAATCATAGCAGTCAGTCATTCCGTTACAACAGAACTAAACCTTCTAACCAGGGTTTAGGATGAAATGGTTTCGGGTTCAAGATTAGAGAGGTTCTAAATGTGATACCTGATTCCAATAGAAATCCAGCATGTATATGGTTCTTTTGGACATGCAACCGCTGTTGATGTGCATTTGCTTCTAAGGTGGATTCCAGCTCAGATGTAGTTCTCGTTATGTGAGTGAGGTCTGTTCCATAATAGTTTTCATGTTAGTTAGAAATAAAATGTACATATATGTGATAATAAACTTCCAGTTGTATCTCTGTATTATTAATATACTATGCATAAAAACATTTTAATTTTCATAAAATTTTCATTTCCTCCACATAGTTAACAATCTCCATAACTAAATTTGCCATTTTTATATTAGATTTGTTAAAATAATCTAACTTTAAACTGTATGTAAAAATGTATCTGTCCATCATTCATGATCAACATTAAGGGAAAGCTGAAGAATTTCTTCATGACGATATATCCCATAGCGGTTTGATCTCATTTATATTTATATGTTATAATCCTTTTATGTTTCTAACTTCGTGTGGAGATTTCACGTTTTCAACAATTTGTTTGGAAGTGAAAACTCATTTTTGTATGCTGCGTAAAAAATTCTAAGAATGAAATAGGTTTTAATATTTTATTTCTTCTCACAAAAGTAATCATAGAATTCTAGTAAGCAATGCAGTTCAGAAAAGCGGAAAATTTTTAGTTTGGGATTATTTTTTTACGTGGATTCTACTTTTCAAATCTGTTGTTTCATATCTCCTGAGTCAAAAAGATGAAAATACTTTTAAAAAGTGAATTAACGAGACATGCAAATAATCATCAAATAAAAATTGGCATGCCAGTAAGCTTTAGGGCCAACAGAAAATCAGAAAAATGGGAAACAATTTTGAATAAACTGCAGATACATTTGAATTAAAACATATAAATTAACATTTAATTGTTATTTATGAAAATACTAGCCGCCTTTGGCGACCAGCCGGTTCGCCAATCTTAATGCTCGTTAAAATTTTAATAATTAAATATTTTATGCAATTCCAACTTTAATAGATTCTTCAGCAAAATATTTTGAAACTTCAAATTTTGATAGTCATATAATTCACTCATAATATTATAAAGGCCTTCAGTCATAACGTGATATGTATCTCTCTAATTTTCTGTTACCCCTCGTAGAATTTATGCTTTAAATTAAAGTGTAAAGGATTAATCTGCAATTAATATAATAATATTTTTTACTGAAACAAAGCATTTTTTTTAATAATATGATTACTGATAATAGAGTCACTGAGCGTTTAAACTTTATGGACACTAAAGAATATCTTTCTTAATTTATATAATATCTCAAGAATTTGTCAACAAAATTTTCTCAGATTCATCATGAACGGATCGATTCATTAACAATGTTTCATTTTAAATGCATCAAACACTAAGAAAATAAAATGAATCGTTTAAAATAATCGGTCGAAAACAGGTTTAAAAAAACTACTTTAAAAACGATGTACTTAAAACTATAAGCATATACAAAAAATATATAACTAACATAAATACAATTTACTTACAAAAGCATACAACTAACATAAAAGTAATTTAAATCGTCCGTTGATAATGGTTGCCATGCCAACAATCAGAACACAGTGCGCATGCGTGAATTTTCTTCGCCTTTTACGGTAACGCAAATGCGTGAATTTTTCTACGCCAGTTGGGGTAACGCTATGCAGATTATACATTTTTAATTTCCTTTATTCTGTGTTATTTTAATTCAAAAGTACTTCAGAATGAATCTGAAACATGGATTAATTAACAATGTTTAATTTTAAATGCATAAAACATTAAGAAAATAAACAGAATCGTTTAAAATAATCCGCCGAAAAATCTTAACCCTAGCCTCATTACTGTTGGGAGAAAAAAAGAACTAAAGCCTAAATCATTTGGCGTTGGGGAAAATGGAAGATTATTTTGGCGGAAAAGTTGGCGGTGGGGAAAATGGAAGATTTTTTTGGCGGGAAAGTTAGTTTTTAATTAATAATTAAAATTCTAATTAAAATTTCAAAAAAAGGAACCCCAGGTGCACATTCCCGACCTCTAAGGTATACATGTACCAAATTTGGTAGCTGTATGTCAAATGACCTGGCCTGTAGAGCGCCAACACACACACACACACACACACACACACACACACACACACACACACACACACACATTGAGCTTTATTATAAGTATAGATAAACTCAAATAAAGCCATATAAAAGAAAACCAACATATTAATATAGAATCAAACTATGCAATATAAAATAATCACTGATAAATCTATATTTAAATGGTTCCATATATAGCCACGAAAGGACGCAATTGTTTATCAAATTGGACAAAAAAAAATTCTTTTTGTCCGAATTTCTTTTGGACAAAAGGGTCGTGGTGGCCTGGTGGTAAGGGTTGAGTTTTGGAACCGGAGGGCTTCATATTCGAAACCCGATTCCATCTAAGAACCATCGTGTAAGTGGGGGTGGTGCACGTTAAATCCGCCGAGGTCAAAAGTCCTCTTGCTGGTGTGGGAGGACGTTTAATGGAAGTTTGGAAGTGGGGTGCCAGCTCAGGTGTCGTCCTTGTCATTTGATCACGTTTCAAAATTACGATGCCCGTCCCAAAATAGCTCTAGTGTTGCTTTAAAATGGAACGTTAATATAACTAAACTAAAATTAAAACTTCCTTTGGAAAAATGCCTTTTCATCCAAATTTAAAGAATGGGAGACAGTTTGCCAAGCGAGTTGAATATGCAGCGAAAGAAGTGAAGGATAGTTAACTACAGCAAACTACAGCATATTTTATTGGTTGTGAAAACAAAATATTAATTTTTGAGTCGATTGTCATTCAAATTAAGACGTCTGTATTAGAATATTAGAAATTTCTTCATAAAAAAGTGTCGTCAGGATGACACATGTCGGTCTCCTGTTCATCGTAAAAAGGGTTCAATACAGTGTACTTTTTCATTTACCTAAGCAACTGGTTTTCGTTACAATCCATAAGGAACTGCGACGGAATCTTTTAGATATGTCTAGTGGTTTTCAGGTGAATATTATCTCGTGTCAAGGATACAATGAAATTTTACCCTACGGATAAGCAATTAGCAATGATCCCCAATTTCGCATACAAAAAAAGTTTTCATTGCTACACTAACTTCAGTTTTGGCGGGATTTCTACTTTGGTTTTCATTTTCCATTCATCTGGTGGTTGAGTTAATTCCAATAGAGTCTATTATTTTCGTTAGTGCCTAATGTAACGTTTTGAGCAGTTGGAATGAGGTAACTATTACCATTTATTTCTAGTACATGTGCAAAAGGAGCTCAGCTTCCAAATTACTACCTGCATCAGATCATTTCTAATAGGGGAGTCTTTTTGTAATAATGAATAAGTAGCCAACAAAAGTCAAATTTTAACTTTCGTAGAATCTAGTAAGGATGGGGGTTCTCCTCCCAATTCCCCTATCAAATTAGTTTGAGATTCCACCTCTCCTTAATTCAGCGGTTAATATTTCTAAGAGGAACAGGTCCAAATTTTCTTCTCGAATTCATGTTATCATGCTTCTTTCGGTTTTGTTGAAAAACAATCCAGAAAAGTTTTCGGAGAAACGATTCTGTATAATGGAAGCTTAGCAAGCTGTACAAATGATCTCTACATTATTACAAAACTCAAATTATCTGCATGGATACGAAATGAAAATGGGACACACATAAAGTATAAATTCGTAAAAGATGCGAGAATGAATTATCATTGTTAAATTAACAAAGCATTCAGAAATTTCTTGCGAACAATACCGAGTTGAGTAACGCTGCACGGCAAGTTTTCACGCTACTGATGATTTACAAATCTAATTATGTTAATCCGGCATGCGAGAGCACGATGGCGTGATTTTCGTCTGTTTTGGCTTATAATCACAAGCGTTTCACAGGCAGTCATAAATATGGAAGATCATTTTAAAATTCCTAAAAGTAAAGAATGTAGCGAAAAACACAAAAGTATAATTACGCTTGTAGATTCCAATACCTAGAGAGTATTTTAGACTTAAACAAAATTATCATAAATGTCTTAGAAACTGATTATGTTTTAATGTATTAATTCCACATTTACACGTACCTCGATATTTTTCTAAATTCAGCAATATTTTATGAAATTCCAGTGTTTTTTTTCCCCCAAATATTAAATGATTACAGTTGCAGCTAGCCAGAATATTAACTTTGAGAGTCAGTAAATTATGCTATATAAATCGAGTTTTAAATGAATTCAGCAATTTTGCTCTTCAGAATAAAATTCATTTGAATCAAACCTTATAAAATTGCAAGCCAATCTTGTTTCACGTACTGGAATGCTATATTTTCATATATTGCGTAAACTTGAATAATGGACCCTAATTGTAATTTCATTAGAAAGTATTGAAACATTATTAAAATGTACATTACACGAGTAATTTATGTATTTGGGCGAAATTCCTGTATACTTAAAAAGCAATTTTTACCTTGTTTAATTGGGAAGCTAGTCATATGTGGTCTCAGGCAGGGTTACCATATCAAAACACCGAAGTAAGGACATCTCATCTTACAGGCTAGATTTGAAAAGAATTGACCAAAGCAGTTATTTTTCTCTAAATTATCATTAGAAAAACTTTTTCTTCCATGAAACGAATCCCGTTATATTGACATCTTTACAATATTAATAATGTAAATTGAATTTAAAAATTTAAACACTTCCTAAATCGCTTTGCTATGAAACAATCCTATTTTTGCTAATGTTAATGACTAACAAAATTATTTAATTCGAGTGTGAACAAAGAAGTGCTGTATTATTTTTTTCAATTCTCTCATAATGAATTTAAAAGGATTGCATCCTCATAATATTAAAAAAACTAACATTAAAATTTTTTTTGTATCCCATTAATATAAATAAAAATGATTTCAAGCTCAAAATAAATTATTTTCTATAGCTTTATGTAGTAGTATAATGGTTATGTAGTATAATGGTTATTTAGAAGTATAATGGTTATGTAGTAGTATAATGGTAATGGTAGTTTACTATAACTTTATGTAGTAGTATAATGTATACTTATACTTTAACTTTTACTTAACTTTTTTTACATTATATCACTTTTTTTAAATTTTGCTGCGATTTATCTAACATCCCAATACACAGTGTCATTCTAAACATAATTTTTGATAGCTCTCTATAATTTAAATGTAAGCATTTGTTACCTCATTGTTAATTAATCTGATACAAAAAGTACAGATAATTTTTTTAAAATTATGTACCCACTTTCTCAAAATAAATTTTAAAAAAATGTCTAGTATTTCTTGCTTTCGTGTAGTGAATACTTGGTCATGAATTAATTATATACTTTCTTTTTTTTCCTACCTTACAATTGCAAGCTAATTCACAAGAAAAAATATTATTATATCGGGGCATGAAAAGTTTTAAGCCTATAAATCGTCAAACTTCTTGTGGCATTAGATCCAAAATTCTTATTGTAATTTCATCAAAGCCAAGTAGATTAAAATGCACAAAAGTAGTATTAAAAGAGGTATGGGATTCATGTTTTTTAATATTATTTTTTGTGTCGGTTTATTAGATCATTGTCATTTCATCCGTCGTATTTCGTAATGCATAAAGGGCATTCCAAAAATAAATGCAATTCGTCATTTGTTAAATTTGCTGAGGGCCCCTGGTGGTGAAGTTCGTGGCCTTTCAATCATCACATATGTAAGTTTCCAGATACTAGGTCCGGCGGTTTAAAAGTAAATAATTCCTCATACTTTTATTCATAGTAACTGCCGGATGTTCCGAAAGTGGATGATAGATTTTAAAAATCAATTAAAAAAAAAGGCTAAAATGCAATAGAAATGTATCATTTGTGGCTGTATGCTTGAGAAATCAGAGAATTTTATTCCCCTAAATTGTGAATTTAGTCAACACTATCACCCACAGGTAGTGCTCCAAAATGGATAAAAATAAATAGACAAAAATAGATAAAAACCGGTTTTAAAATAATGAAAGGGCTGTTCCAAAAATATAATGAAATGTTTCCCATTTAAAGGCCTTTTCTAAGCAATTTCGTTGGTAAAGCATGAAAGAGATTTTATTTAAGTTTATCAGGAAATAAAACCTCACCACTCTCATAAAATACAAAAGTTTAATATTTCACGTCTTTTTGCAAGAAGGCAGCAAAAGTAATAGGAATTGCATACATTGGTAAAAGATATAAAGTAGAAAAGAATAATGAACAGTTAATCTTTTCTATTTTTAATTACTTTGAGCACTATATTAATATTTCTTTCATGCAATGAAAGATATATCACAATTTTTTCCATTTCCTAGTGTAACGCTAATTAGGCCCAAGCTCAATATAGACAAAACTTTCAATGTGTTTGAATAATTGGGGAAGGGGAGGGGGAGAATCAAACTTCTCACAATGATATTTTCATGAATCAAGCAGCAATTAATTTTAACATATATATTGCACTTTACAGGAAGTGCTTGTAATTTCAAAGTGACACGGAAATTTAAAATACCATCACCGATGTCTAGAGAATATTTAAATACTACATTTATGTATATCAATAAGAAACCTTATCATAAAATGTCAAATATCTCCCTATATAATCATGTTATATTTATCAAAAGTTGGATAATTTATCGGATAATTTTTCGAATCAAATTCCTTTTT
This sequence comes from Argiope bruennichi, assembly GCF_947563725.1. NCBI lineage: Eukaryota > Metazoa > Arthropoda > Arachnida > Araneae > Araneidae > Argiope > Argiope bruennichi. Next base: position 125,566,903 of record NC_079155.1, on the reverse strand, counting down.
TGCCCACTTTCAGCTATAATACCATAAATGTTTGGTATTAATTATAATAATTTCTTACAATAATTCATACCAAGCATTTTCAACATTCAATTCTCATTCACTTTCAGTGAAATTGCCTATTTCATGAGCAGCAGCCTCATAGTGAGATTATTTATTGAATACTTTTTATAAAATACTCTATGGATTAAATATGACTTTGTAAAACACCCCACAATATGCATCCCACGAAGCTAAAGTAATTGAAATGCAACTTTTCTAATAACATATAAATAAATATAATAAATAAATATAATAATTACATATAAATAAATATAATAAATAAATATAATAATTACATATAAATAAATATTTTTTGCGACAAAAAAGAATGGTGAAAGACATGACCTAATATGCCTCTTTATTCCATTTTTACAACTGTCAAAGGGAAAATGAATTGTCTTTTTACTAATGTGTCAAGTTTGTCTCCTATCTGGACTAATCTTTCTTATTTTGACTCAATATGTTATTTTACTACAAAGGACATTTTAAGCAGCCAAATCTCATTTTGCTTCAAAGGACATTTTGTTGGTTATACATTGCGGTGAAGTAATTTTGCATTCCTCTTAGTACTTCGTGTTAATGTTTTTTAACAGTTGCAAACTTTTAATGGGATTCTACCACTGCCTGAGCATTCCAAAGTATGCACAGAGAAAGTCAAGCACATTGTTTAAAGTGAACAGTATCTTGTGAGTATAATAATAAAAAAAACGCAGAAAGAATTCTTTATCTAGCTTTTTGTTCCCGATCATGGACTCTGCCTTAGACTGAGCCAATGTATACATTTACTTTTGCTGTTTATATATTCATTTTTTCAATTTATTTACTTTTTTTCATTAATTTATATTTTTTTCTTTGCTTTAATTTTCTGTTTTCAAAATTTAAGCTGTCTAATTTTGGTAAATTTTATTATTTACTAATTATGTCTCAATGATTCTATTATTGTGGAATATTATGTAGGCTCTTCTGCTTGAGCCATTTAGACCACTCCTCTTTCTTTTTATACCTGTTCCTTTATTTTTTTTCTACTTTTTAATTTTTTTGGCTGTCTTTAGCTTTTTTTGAATTTTGTACACATGTACATGAAAGATTTTTTTGAATGGCTAGTCCTTTGATGGCTATTATAATCAGTTTTTTAAATTTTGATTATCAGCTTTTTGCCGTTGTAACGCTACTTTTGGCACATATCTAATCTTCATCAGAATACTAATGTGTCATTTAATATGTTGATGCGAAGTAAAGATAAACAAATACTTCCTTCGATTTTCAAATTGCATAATAATCATAACAATCAAATATTCTATTCAAATAATATATTCTATTTCTATCCGAATTGTAAGTCGATGAACCATTTTGCTACCGCAAAAAAGCTATATAATCAATCCAAAGCGAAGAGAAATGAATTTCTAGTGCTATAATGAACTCAAATCTGAATTATGTTCAGAAAAGAATTTCAAAGCAACAGGATTAATACTACACTAATGATTAATTCATACATTTTAAAGAGCTATTATTTTAAATAGAAGCTATTCAGGCTAAGAAAAAAGAAATGCAGCATGTAAATTTAAATGCAATTTTCTAAAATTTCTTTCGGATTTCGAACTATCTTTTTTATTGTAGTTTTGAAATCTAATGATGGATTAATGCTCACAATATACCTTTCTTAGTTGGGATTTCTGAAATCTGTTCAGCATTCCCAGGAGTTATAAATGCGATACTTCGATTAAACACAATGGGATAGGAGAAACTTGGGATGGTTATCTAAATTATCAAAAGAAATATCAATTCTTTTATTTTCTTCAAAAATTCTTCACTAAATGGGTCGGTATATGGGTAAGTTTCAGAGTTTTAAGGAGTCCTTTATAGCTATTTTGAGTAATACAGGTAAGCTGTTTTATGTCTAATTAAAAGAATTCTCCAGTGAATTCAATTCGGTGCATGATATCTTTAACAAGAATCTCATTTAGAATGAATTATTTTCTGAGACTAGAAAAAAGATTAAAATTTCATAATAATTTCCATTCCTGAGAGAGCAAACTAAAGATATTTTGAAATTTTTGGATAAAAGGCGGTAAAAAAAAAATTAATAGAAACTGTGTTTAAAAGTGCATTTTAGTGGTAGTTGCAGCCGGCGTCATGGCCCTAGGTTAGCGCGTCTTCCCCGTAGTCTCGCGGGTTCGAATCCTAGTTCGGACATGGTTGTTCTACATGTGAGGTGTGTGAAATATCCCTACGCCCCCCCCCTGTAAAAAGGGGTTGTGCAAGTGAGTGTGGGTGTGTCATCTTCATATAAGCTAGACGTCAGGCTTCTGCCCTCGGATGCTCAGGTGTCTTTGCCCTCAGGAGCTACTGTACCCCCTTTCCGTGGCAATGCGGGCATGACATCATCGTCATCATTATTAGTTGTATTAACCAGAAGGAGTAATCTCCTCGAAGCATTCTGCCATATTGTGTAATAAATGTACTTGTGTATTATTAACTCCACACTACTGTCGACCAATAGTTACGAAAGGGCCTATTGGAGTGCGATCTTTGAAAATTTCTTCTGGCGGTTTGGCACTTAATACATAAACCTGAACACCGACCAATTAAATCCAAAACTTCATGTAGAACTACAATCGTAGTCACATAATCATTTAACATATTGAAAGCATTGCGTTTCTGAATTATAGAGTTTGCATGTTTGTGAAAGTACAGACTGACAGACGGTTAAAACCTCGAAGAATTGGTTTTAAATTTGACGCATCTGTACTTGGGATATTTCATCTGCATATCAAATTTTATTTATATAGCTTTCTTCGTTTTGTTCTCTGATGTTAACTTATATTCAGACAGTTGGAGAGACCAATTCCTTGTGTATGGATTTCGTTGAAAATTAGATAAAAATTTACAAATTTAGATGGAGGTAATATATAAATTATCATCCATATAGTACAAATCGTGTTTGAGTTATCATATTCATAGAAACACAGTGGATTGATATGGTTAGTTATATGGTTACACAGTTATATGGTTAGAGAATTCCTTTTCCACCCTTTTCTCAACAAAGGGACAAATGCACGTTTAGAGGATATTCGCACAATCTTGAACGCTTCTTACAACTGCCAGGCATGGAGAAGGATCTGCCATGTTTTGGGCAACTTTACCCTGGTTTCCAACTTACCCAATCGTGACCCTGAAAGGAAGGATAACTGAGAGGAAATAGAGAATCGACCAGATCCATCTTATTAACCAAAGTTTTTTTTTTTTTGAAGGAGATGGAATTTTACAAAATGATATGGCTCCTATTTGTAGAGAAAGAATTTGTCCAATTGTGGCTGATAAACATGACGATAAAGTGAATCCTCTACATGGACCGCATCGTCCCCCGACCTCAATATAATCGAACCCTTCTGGTCCATTGAGCCTTGAATTCCAAATCTATAGTCTTCACCGGCATCCCTTCCGGAACTTTCAATATATCTCCATGAAGAATGATAGAATGTTTCTCTAAACTCTATTCAGCACTTGAATGATTTGATTCCCTGGCGAATGCAAGCTGTATTACACACCAAAGGTGGCCCTACGCCTTGTTATAAATATTATTGTATTTGTTTGTTCTGTTTCCATTATTTTGATAACCATCTGTATATAATTTATAAACATTTGATAAATTCCGCGTTTTATATTTTGGCGTTCTTATTCTTAAAACTTCTAGTTTTCACGCTAGTGTCATGGCGTGTCTCTTTAGGAGTTTTACTTACAGAAATATACAAATTCAATGCCATAAATTGGATTTTAAATAAGGTAATATTTGTCGTAAACCGAAATGAAAAAAGTAATGTAAAGTGCAAAAGATAGCTTTGATTTTAATTTTAAAAAGGAATATCTATATGGAATTGAAGAATGTTGAAATTCAATTTAAGAAATTATTTTTGTAGATAATTCTTAAAAATTTTTATCAAATTTGAATGAGAAATTGAAAAAATATAATTGAAACTATAGAAATGATTATGGAATATTTAGAACTTTTTTAACATTGAGCATAGTATTTTACAAGGTTAAGAATTCGAAAGAGCCTTTGACATGCGTTGTTTTTAAAGAAAATATATTTCAGACATGTGGAAACTAGTTCCTCATCGAATTAAATTTAAGAACATATCTCAGCAATCGTTAAAAATATATATAAAAAAATAAGAATAGAATATGAATTACATTTTTTAATTTTGTAAGAAACGAAATGAACTTGAATATTTTAAATACAAAAAATCAGATTAAGTTAAGTATTGCTTTTTATTAGTTAATAAATGCTGTTTAAGTTTTAAAAAATGAAAATGTTTAGAGTTTTTATAGAATTTTATGTATTCTGGAGTATAATGAGATTATATAACAATAATGGTTAGTATATTATTCAAATTCATATACTATGCAATACTAATAATAATTCAAATACTATACTGTTTAATACTATATGATTAAACAGTAAGATTAGGTTGTAAGAACTTCATAGACAAAAAAAATTCAAGTTTTCTTTCTTAATCATTCTGATTTGAATTCAGAGAGAAATAATCTATTCTGACATCAAAAATTAGCAAAAGGGTTCAATTCATAAATTGCTAATCTATCCAAACCTCTACCATTACATAAAAGTTTCTTTTAATGTAAAAGTAGTGGCATGGCATTGCTATACTTGAAATTTATATGAATAATGAAATTTATTCCCAGTTCTCATTCAATTTAGTTTACATTAGTTCTAAATTTTTTATGCCATTTATATAAAACTAATACATTTTTTACTGAATAGGAATGCTTGATGAATAGAAATATTTCTTCTGAACTTCATGTTTGGTGAACAGAAATAAAAGATGAAGATCAATTTCTTCAAATATTTGAATAATGGCATGATTCTGAGAATTAATCGAGATAACGAATATATAGAAATATTAAAGTGAGAGACAAATATTCATTTTTGTTTTGAAAAAGATTTAAAGAACACGAATTTTTCTTTAAAAAAATCTATTTTATTAAATCCAATTATTTTACTGCACAATTTTGCGTTCTTTGGTCATGGCGCCTATGGCACTTTCCATGCTAGCCCTTCTCCAGCCACGTCACGTTTAAAGGTGACAGTGCATAAACTATATGTATCTAAATGTCCTAAAGCTTTGAAAAGCAGAGAGGCTCAATATATATTTTTATATATAATCTTTTATTACATTGGATATTAATATTTAAACCAAAATTGCGTCTGATAACATCAAGTAAATTTTCATTCATTGGGATCGTATACGCATCGCGCAATGGGTTGTTTGACTGGATAAAACCAAATTAAGGATATTAACACTCAGTAAGTATTCTCATTTTGTACGCTTGAATTATTCCTATATAATAAACTTATAATATCAATAATTTAAAATTCGTCAATTCAATTTTAAAGAATTAATGCATTTACTTAATTTATTTAATCAGTTATCTTGACAGGGTCTAAGGTTTGATTCTCCATACAAAATTTCAAACAAACATCTTTTCCTAACTTCGTCAACTCATAAAAATATGTATTCCACTCACCCTTCATTCATTCTGCAGGTTCGAAATACTGTCTTCCATCCTATTTAACAGACATCCATTCTTGCACAATTGCCGATATAACAAATTATCAAGGGAATAAACCGTTACAACATCAAAAGAATTACGAGAACTGCGAAGAATTTCATTGCAGCTGACTTTTAAAGTGAGAATGCAAACGATTTCGTAAAGTAAGAATTCAGACGATTTTTTAAAGCGCATACTGACAAATAAATTGCAAAAGAATAAGTATTTTCTGCTCGTATTCACATTAAAAATAAAATTGCAATGTTTTATTAGTTGTAAAAAATTTTTTTTATTATAATAAAGAAGAAAATTAATATCTTTAATCGATCTTTTTTTTATTATTTTTAATTTAGCATTTTTCATAAAATAGTTGTAGTTCATGTACAGCTCAACCATCGTAAAAAGTAGTAAACAAAACAGTATTAGGGTTGCTAGAAGAACGTTCCATTGGGTTGTCATATTGGCGTTGTCATATTCCGTTGGTTGTCATAAACCTCAAATTTTTACGTTTTTAAGAGTCTAAATATGGAACAGCTTTGATATACAGTCATATTTGCCCAAAAAATATTTTATCGCCGAATTTTAGCGAAATGGCTGAATGTGGCGCGAACGGCAGTAATAGCGTTTACAATCTTGTGGTTCTGAGGAAGGCTGCAGCAAATTAACATAAATATAGAAAAAAAATCAATAAATGCAGTAAAATGGAATGCACACACACACAAAAAAAATTGGGTGAATCGTAGTTTAATCCTCTTTGCCGTTGGCGATAGCGCTCCAAAGCTGGCAACTCCGTTTTCTGTAGTCTAGAACTCCTCCGAAAGCCTTTGGTTGGTCAGTTCGAGATTTTAGAAAAGTGCACCGAACAGGGGGTTAAACTACGATCGCGTCAAAAAAATTTAACCTAAAATAATGAAAATAAGCAGAAAGAGTTTGTTCAGCAGGAAAAAATCAAGGGAAATGAACAGGAAAGATCGAAATACAGCATCATAAAAAACAATGGCGGCAATGTAACCCCAAACAAAGCACCACCGAAAAATTTCCAACCTCGCAAGGCGCCAAATGATTGCATATCAGAGCTTAGAGCCTTAAATATTTCTGAATGTGTGATATAAAAAAAGTGTTTTGTAGTTATTTTTGATGATTTCTAAATACCTTTTTTGTCTGTTTGATCTTGCATAACATGCTCACGTCATATCCAGTGGAGGCTAGACTTAAGTTTAAAGCTAATTTTTCCTCTTCGATATTATGCCACGGGCAACGCTGTGCGGGTACTGCTAGTATTTAATAATTTAATAATTAAAGAAAGGATTTTTTTATTTATTGTTTTTCTTATAAATAGTTATATTTATTAGTAAATTTGAGGTAAAAAAAGGCGATTTCAATATTTCATAGTATTTATATTAATGAATTTTTAGCATAAAAATTTTTTAAAGTTGGAAATAATTTAGTAGAAAAGAATGCTGCTTTAAAAAATTCTTTTCAAAATCATTTATTCATTTATTCTTTTCTGATCATTTTCAATCCAATTTTGTACCTCTGAAAATTATTCAAAATCAGAAGATCAGGATATTGGTGAGTTATTGGACGCAAGGGCTAATAAAAGTTTTTCCTGCAAGGGTTTAGTAGAGTGAAACGGACAAATAGACTAGACGGACATTGAAATGGACGCTTCTGTAGAGATGAATTTGGTTTTGCGAGTCAAATGAACTGATAGAAGTATACATACGCAACAATGTAAGTTGCTAATGATTGAGCTAGCTAAGTGAAATGATCCAATTTAATCATGTTTCATGAATGCGATGCCATTCTTGGCGGCGTTTCACCTTTACTCCTTTTATTTATCATTTGCTGCTAAAATTCTTTTGATTTTCATGAATACAATTAATATTGTATACATGAATATGTTCATGAATACAACATTAATTCAATAATAACAATGACAGCAATAATAATTGTTTTCAGTTTAATAATACAAATTTTATAGCATATGTACAGGGTGTTTCCGAATTCGACAGACATATTCAGAAGGATGACAGTAGGCATCAAGGGGATAAAGAATCACCACAACATAGGGTCTAAAACTTCGTTTAGTAGGTGAAAATCGCAAAAATATAGGAGGTCCGAGAATTGTTGGAAACTGTAAAAAATTAATAAAAAAATAACAAATGATATTCCCACTATGAATATTTTTTTAAGTGAAAGCACATTCCTAAAAGTTGTTTTTATGTAGGTAACATGCCGATTTGATAATCTAGAGGGCTAGAATTACTGAAAACGAAAAAGTTTTGTTTAGAAACCTTATTTGCAAAACAAGTAATATATATACATATATAAAATTAAGTAAATTCCTACTTAGGTCAACAAAAATAAAATATTCTAGTTACTTTTTATTAAACTTGTGACAAAATTGGCGACATGGTAACGGATTTGGCGACTTCGGTGACCAAATAGAAATTACTGGACAAATTTAATTAATTAATAAATATTCGAAAATAAACTGTATTAACAAAAAGTGTCATCCACTGCAAGTTTTAAAAAATGTATTTGAACTTGAGTGGATGAATAAAACAGTATTTTATTAACGATTGAAAATTTGAACAAGATATATAAATATATATAGGGAGAGTGTTAACTGATAGTAGGAATTGAAAAAAATATAAAAACTTGAAGAAAAATAAAAGCTTGAAAATATAAGGAATTTTATATTCTTTAAGTTGATATAGGTGTGTAAAGTGAAAATAGGGGAGTTTTAAAAGTATTCAAGAAAAATTAATATCGGCACTAGAAAACACCGAAGCAACATCGGTATCGATGTTTGCAGAGGTTGTTGTCAAATTCAAAAGATAAATATAGAGCGGGGATAGTAGGCATTAAGGAGATGAAAAATTAACAGAAAATATAGGGTCACAGGTTACGTTTATTCAGTGAAAATCGCAAAAATAGCTGCTACTGAAAATCTGTTGAAAAATTCCAAAACATTTACCATTAGACTAATTTAAAACAGAAATCCTTTGATATTTTTAGATACTGAATTTTTTATCACAACGTAATTTGAATTAATTAATTACTAAACCTATTTCATTTATTATACTAGAATCGATTAAATATTTTAAATTTAAAGGTATTTAGAAATTAAGAAAAAAAAACTCTACAAATCGGAATAAAATTTTGAAATATTCGAAAAAAATTGAAGTGAAAAAAAAAACTACTTATCGGGAGGGAACGAAATGAAGAAAAAAAAAGTGTGTTTTCTGCTCATCAAAATTCTCCAGAAAATCTCCTTCCTCAAGCCAATCAGTTTTCCTACAATCCAATTCCTCGCTGAAAAAAGTATATCAAAGAAGAAAAGAAATAACTTCAAACTGAAATGACTTGTAACGAACCTATAATCCTGACAAGAAGACATTCTCTGCGCCCCCCCCACCCTCACCTTCTTTCCCCGCCTCATTCGCCAATCGGAAACTTTTCATTTCCGAATAAATTAAAGCAGGCAGAGCAGTGCGCTCATCTGCGCCGTGTTTATCAAAGGACGTGGAATCGAGGTGACTTTTTCACGTCGAGTGGCTAACAAGCGGAACTCCTGGAGAAGGCATGGAATCAGCGAAGAGCGAGAAATTCGGTAAACAGTGACGGCACAACAAACTAGAAAGAGGAAAGGTGAGTGGGTGATAGAGGCCCCCTTAAAAGTTTTCTGTGAAGTTCTGTTTTAAAGAGAATAAAAAGAAATCATGATGATTTTGATGCTGAATTCTTTTTGCAATGAAAAGTTTCAAGATGGCTAAATGAGAAATACTTATAAGTCATTGCTAAATGAATACCGAAGGGCAGCTGAAATATAAAAAAGGAAGTTGGATAGAAGGTTACTGTTTCGGTGTGATGTTAATTCGCTGGGTCTTTTCAACTATAAAGAAATTGTGAATCCAAATGCCATGCGTAGAGACTCTGGATCAATCTTCTCTGTACAACTTCTAATCGCTACCAAAATCAGAGATGGTCATTAAGTAGATCGCGATCGACCTGTGGACCCACCAAGACATTTTGGCTTGACCACCTTTACAAAAATCTAAGACATGCTTACCAAAAGAAACATATTTATAAAAAACACAGACGAAAAATTTCAAAAATATTTCTGACAAGTTCTTTAAAGACGGAGGTGCATTACACAAATAGAAATATTACAATGAAATAATAATAATTAAAAAAAAAATTCGAGGAACGTTTTCAAGAATTTACTAGACTAGAACCAACTGTTACATTCATGTATTAGACCATTTGTCAGTGTTGATATAGAAGAAATAACTGAAAATATAAATTATATATTCTCTTTGTCTCTTGAGGAAAACGAAGTTTTTCTCTTTCCAAATGGCCTAATTTTAAACCACGTAGTTCAGAAAAGTGAACTAAAGTGAAACGTGAAAAATATGTTAAGTAAAATATATATAAGAATATTTTTTGGAATGGAATGGACGAAGTAATGTATCCTAAATTTTAAAAAAGTTGTATATCATTTAACATCGCTCTTTGGCTCTACCTCCCTGTGTGAATCTGCATTTTCAACGATGAATGTAATTAAGACAACATATCGTTCCCATCTTGCAGACGATCATTTAGAATCCAGTGCAAGACTAGCAGTTAGTAATTATATACCGAGATATTAAAGATTGGCTGACAATATTCAGACTAAGTCTTCTACTAATTATAACTACGAGAACTAACTTTAGTTGAAAATTATTTATTTTCTAATGTATTTTGAATTATTTGATATTAAATGCATCATTTGATATTACTACATTTCTGGCTATTATTATTATGTTTACATCTAGCTATTATTATTATGTTTGTAGTTATTTGGTAAGTACATATTCTGTATTTATTCTTAAGTTTTAATAAATAGTGTAGATCTTTTTATTATCTCACCAAACCTACGCCACTGGGTGGACCGTAACACACTGAAAAAATTAGAAGTATCCCGTACCCTGGAAAGTCAGACCATCCATGACGAAAATGAATACAGAAATCTTACACTAATATTCACCAACTTGATTCTCGTACTCTTCCATCGATTGTCTTTTGAAAACTGTCTCTGTACATTACGTCCATATTTCAAATATTTTGTATATTTCATTTCTTTTGTCAGATAAGATTGTTCTCATTATGTCTATCTGGACAAGCAAATCTTCACTGTTCTTGACTTGTTCGACTTGTAGGACTTCAAATTTTCAGCAACTTCCTGTTAATATCGGCTTGTATGGAAGAGGTCATATTTTCACACGTTCTTATATCATGTAAGAAGTAATAAACTCACCCACCCAGTTATGGAGGCCTTTTGTGTCAGTTAATAATTATAAATATTTAAAAATTATCTCTAAGAATTTATGGTGTTAATATGGCAATATGAAATTAGGTAAACACGGTGATACGTTTTTTTCACTTCCACATGCATTTAAAATTTCTCGTAAATTTTCCTTAACGTTAAATTGAAAAGTAGAGTCATAATGACTCCAACTAATAATTTAATCCTGATTTAGTCATGTTATCTACAGATTTTCGGGACAGGCATAAAAGAAGGCTCGTTTCGAGATCAGAAAAGTGTCTTTGAAATTTTATAAGTGAATTAGATGCATACATGGGGCCAATTGAAACAAAGGGAAATCTTTTACTTGCCAGAATTTATCAGGAAACATAATAAAGCTTTGACATTGGTATATTTTTGGTATTTTTCTTGAATAATTGTGCAAAAGTCTTTTAAAATAACTTCAATGACAATTATTGAAAGTATGGTTACCATATTAGTTTTAATTTCGATTAATTAAAACTGAATTGAAATTTTAAAGATTTTCATCGATTACATCGAGGCATATATTCTACATAAATTACTTGAATACTGATGCAGAATTTTAAAAATTAATTAGTGTTCAGAATCTTGATAGTATACTATGGAAAATGTTTCTTTTATTATTTTTATTTTTAAAAATAATTTTCAAAATTAATTTCAAACATAATTTCTAACAATTATAAAAATGATTTTCATCATTGTAAGGGAATTTAAACCAATTGTGTCGTGACAATAAATGATACTTCATAGGTTTTTACCAATTCTTGAACGCTGTGATTAAAAAAGAAAGAATTGCTTTCTTTGGGTTTCTTTCTAGCTTTCTTTAATGTTTCATAAGTTATTTATCCATATTACCATTCTTTTATTCTTTAGCTTCTAAGCAAAGTCGTTAAATTTAAAACGAAAAACGATGTTGTTGCTTGTCCGTCGTGTCTGAAGTAAGAAGTGGATAGCCAGAGATAATCATTATAAAGTTTATTTGGAAAAATTGTTCATTTTCTATTTCACCACAGAAAATAAAACAGTTATGATATGCAATCATAAAAATACCAATGGAAAAAAAATAAACAATACATCTTCATTAGCGTTTTCATTTATTATGAATTTTTTTTATAAAAATCACTACACGAGCTCCTTTTTTCTTACTGTACGTACGCCTCATACTTTTTGCACGCCTGTAAAGAACACGAATTCTTTACAGGCGAATTCAGAGCAAAAAAGGAGAAAGTTGCACATGTCATTGTTATTTGATATCAAAGATAAAAAATTTCTTGACTATTTGTTGTGTGAATCGATTTTATTTCCTAAACATGCTGGTGAACGAAGATAACGAAGCTTTATTTTTCAAAACGAAATCAAAACAAAGGAAAAACAAAAGAAAAGAAAAGAATTATCAAGCAACATCTGCCATTTCCGTTGGGAATGTAAATGCAGACAGCTGAATTAAAAGATAATAAGCCATAAATATTCTAGCTATATTCAATGAAAAAGAAAAAACGCAACACATAAAAAAATAAGCAAAGATCATTGATGGAAGACTATTTTGATATTTTCCTGAAAAATATTACCTGAAAAAGAAAATTGGTAAAGAAGGAAAATTCTTTCAGATGCCCCAACAAAAGGATAGAAAGGCATAGTTATGCAATAAGGAATCGGATCCAAAATATACATTGTGAGATATAGTGAGTGATCATTTAACTGAAAGTTCAGATTGAGCCAAAATTGGTAAATGAAATCTTTCATGGAAAGGTATTTAAATTATAAGACTTAGATATGTTAAGACAATAAATAATATTTAGATAACGAAATGTTCACTTAACAAGAATAAACTTATGCTTAAGAGTTCTAGAAATGCATCCTACAGCCACCTGTTAAGTGCCATCACTGGAGGGATGAGTGGAACAAAGTGGAATGTAAAGGATTTCAAGGAGTACGAATAGATTTCCAGATGGAGATATTAATCACAAAATTAAAATCTACTCAGTCGTGTGGGCGGAAAAGATGAAAGGAAATCTCGAGAATGTAAACATTAATGTTATACTTAGAGCAGGCATCATTACGCAAACAATGAAACAAACATAATAGATCATACTCAGAATCCTCGCAAAGAGGAATATTTCGAGCTTTAGGATTCTACAGTAAAAAAGAAATGCATTATTACTTTTTCATTAAGTGACCGAGAATGTCTCTCGATGGATAGCAATCGAAACTAAAACCAAAAATAGAAAAAGAATCAAAAGTGAGAGCTAGAAATTTTTGTATATGACAACGTGGAAACATGGAAGAAGAAGTTGTTGGAAAAAATGAGAGTCATTTCCAAAAAAAAAAAAATAAATAAATAAAGAATGAAGAAATTAAAGGAGATTGGAACATATAGTCCTAAACATCCTAGCATGAGAACGTTTCAGAATTGATTTGTATATTTTAAAATTATTTTTAAAATTTATCTCTAAATTCTGGCGTTGCTAGTTTATAATAATCAGTTGCGTTGTGGTTTTTGGAAATTTCGCAAACTCTCGGTTGTTTTGTGCCTCAAAAAAAAGAAAGAAAAAGAAACGATCTTTGATCAGAGGACGATTTCAGAGACTTTCTAGTGTTGCTCCAAGTTGATCAATATTGCTTCAAATTTTGGCCTCAATAACGAATAAACTGTTACGAGATTTCCTCCACTAAATCTGTAAAGTCAATGGGATCGCTTTTAGTGAGTGTATGGTGTAAAACAGATAACAGGCCTCAATAACGAACGACAACTTTATTAACACGGACACAAATACACAGATAGCAAATACACAGTCGAGGCGTACACACAAAATACACAGCAGCACATTTACAAGAAACAGTAGCCCAAAATTGTAATCGCTAGTAATTACAACCACAGCACACGAAGGTGGCTAAACAGAATTCAGTAGGAGAAAGGAATCTACTTAGCTACTCTCTACAGTTTCTCTAAACGCCTGTAATTCTCTATTGTCTTCTCGCTTTAGCTGTATCCAACACGACTGGCTACTCCTCGCAAGAGTCGATGTTGCTTCTATAATAAACTCATGCTCAGTTCATCAAAAGCTTGAGCTCCACTCAACAATTGCGCTTCGCTGGACTCATCTAAGTAATTCGCCGTTGACACACTATGCAACTCTGAACCTCTCGACGACTCTATGCAAGAATGTCTTCGACTTGGACTACAACCTTTTATAGTTTCCGGATCAGGGCAGAGAAGCTTCTGGAATAATCAAGCACATCTCAGCTTCTATTGGCCCTATCGTCACAATTCTTGAAGATTCTAGTATCATCTATTTTGTCGCCAGATTCGTCGCCAAGCACTGGGATCATTGATTCGACATCCGATCAGCCTCCAGCAGAGCTGATCATAAAACGGCCTTTCAAGTGATTGAACTAATTGTGCTGAGAAGCAGCATTACAGATTCGTAATAGTTTTCATCCATTTTTACTTCCTCGCAATAAATGCACGCTCATAAAGGAGGTCAACGAAATCTAAAAAATCTATCACTGGTGATATCGCAACGTATAAAAATGCACACAAAAATTATTTAATTTAATCATTGTGTTTAACTGTATGTGATAAACGCAGTTATTAAAACAATAAAAAGAATTGTCGTAAAATATACTTAAAACTATTTTGAAAAATTACTAAGAGTAGTGAAAATTGTAAGGACATGAGATTTATATCATTAAGAAGTTTACTAATTTAATTTTTAAGTGGCTTAAAAATTTTTGAAGTAATAAATTTCAGAGGTCTCGTGAAAATGTATTAAAATTTTAAATAAGTTTCGAATTAAATTTTTAAGTCAATTAAAATTTTTAAAAACATCTTTTTAGGACATCAGTCTTTTCAGACAGAAATAACTACCTACCAATTACCTGCCCTGAGGCTGTAAGATATTGTATCAGTTTATTTCAAACATTCTACAAGGAAACATTTTCTTAAAAGGGTTTGAGAAATCTGTGAGAAGATTAACAGACATTCCTGACAAAGAAATGAATACTGTATTTTAAATGGATTGTACTACTTAAATGATGACTGTGTTAGCAAACAGTTGAAGTATTTCACCTTCTTGTGCACGCTAAAAAATTTCCTTTCTGACTCTAGAGAGAATGATCTTTCTATAACCTTTTCGCGTATTTTCGATTAAAAAAATGATCCCCACTCTCCGCAAAAAATTTTGAACCAGAGAGAGGCGTACAATAGTCACAAAATATTAACCTTTGGCGTGAATTTACCATTTGTATTGAATCTATCATGCGATCTTTTGCGAGTTCTTTGGCATATCTGGCATTCGGTGAATGGTATCCGTTTTTCGTGATTTTGGCGTTTGTTTCAACCGATTGAAATTAAATTTTCAAACAGAATTACAGTTGCAATCGCAAAACCACATACCGAATTTGGTGTCATTGCGCTTTTGAGTTATCATTTGAGTCTTCATTATAAATATTAAATGTTTGTACCATTTTTTTATCTAGTTCTCTTTGTTTTGTAGTTATCGTGTAAATTTATATTCGAACAGCCGGACAGACAGATTTTCTTTAAACGGAATTTGTTCAAAATTTGATAGAAATCTAAAAATTAGCTGCAAATTAAATATTTCAAATATCATCCGTCAAAGCGTTTTTGAGTGATCTTTTTTACCACAGGTTGGCAGACATATTCAGAAGATGTTTCTTTTTGACTTCACGGAAGTCTAAACGAGATCATCACAATCTCCATTTCAAATTTTTTGACGATACATTTTTTATACTTCGTACTGGAGATAGTAAAAAACCGTATAACATTATGAACATTATCTTTTCGAATAATTGCATGCAACGTTTGATATACAGATCGCTGCTTTTGAAGACAACAATCATTAAAATTTAAATATCACGTTCACGTACACAAGCCCGTTAAAGCTAACCCGTTGACAGATTTCATCCAAAAACTTGATTTAAGTCTACATATCTTATAAAAAAACCTACATGCTAAATTTTATACATTTAATTTGTTGTGTTTATAAGTTATAAAGTTTACAAGGACAAATAAAATATATACTTCCTTTTAATGGATTTCGCCCTACATTTGTCAGAAATCTAGAATTGTGATGTTAAGATTCATATACAATATTTCACCCATATAGATTGCTTCATATTGAACCCATTGTGTTTACAATCAGGCCATAAGACAGACGCAATTTTAAAAGAAAACATCTGCTGAGCGAAAGACAAATTGTTTTGTTTTTCTGATCGAACGGAGGCTGTCTTATATTCCTTGTACATTTTTATTTTATTGGCATTATTTTTTTGCTGACGAACAAAAACTGCTCCAATGTGATATGCAGATAACCATGCAAACATACGTGCTTTCCAAGAAAGAAAGAAAAATGAAGATAAAGAAAAGAGCAAGAGTTGGTTTTCATTTTTTACCTCTGGATTTTTACCTAAACAATGATTTATAAATTATTATTCTATAAAACTACACGATTCTTGCATTTTTTTTCTCCATTTCTTGCGTTGAAGTAAAAAATATAAAAGGAAGTAATAATTAAAAAAAGACTTTTAATTTTTTGTTTTTTGCTATTGTTAAATTTACTTTTTGAAAATAATATGTGAATTTATTCAACAGCAATATTTTGAATTCTAAGCAAAGCATTGCTTATTTTTACATAAAAACATTTTTTAAGCACATTTAAATTAGTTTACAAAAAAGATTCTTTTTCATTTTAATTAATAATTAATTTCTATTTTTTATTTAAAATGCAAGAACTTTACCAATAATAATGTAAAACGTGTATTCTGTGTTGGCTTTTTAAAGGTCAGACGTCTTGAACTAAAGTTGCGAAATTAGATGCAGGCATGCTTTGGATATTGGAAGAAGTAGAGCAATGAACTAATTTTTTTGAATTTATTTATTAATTTAAAAGAAATCTTGCCTTTTTCTTTTAAATTTCGAAAAATACAATAGCATAAAAATAATATTTACATCATCAAAAAATACAAAAATTACTTTTCTCTGATGCCATTTTAATTGCCTTTCAATTTTTTCAGTAATTTTTAAAAATTCTAAAATAATTTAAATGTTTTTTAAATAATTTTTGCTGCTAAAATGAACTGAAATAATCTTCGTTCTTATTTGTTCGAATATTTTTACCTGTTTTTTTTCTTCCACCGTTAATAATCAAAGTAATAACCACTAACAATTTGCTTTTCTCGCATAGTTAGTAATTTCTTTTTAAATGCTAATTCTTTTTTTAAAAATATGTTCTTCTTCTTATTATTTTTTTAATTTTTAGTTCGCTTCAGAAAGAAGAGTATTGAGTTCATTAAACTTTAATCACTTTTCGTTTGAGATTAAAGCTCAAACTTTTATTGAGATGACGAAAGAAAATTGGAAGCACATAAGATATTGAACAGAACAGGTTTAAAATTCTTCAGGTACAGATACAGATTCTTCAAAACAGGTTCTTCTTGTTAACTGCCTGCTTGAACGAGTTAAGGTCTTACATGAACTCTAGAAACAGAGATGTGGTTTGGTATTAAGTGCTTGAAGGAATTGGGGTTTTGGCAAACGAAAAAAGTTCGTTACATACAAGACCATTCCATTCACACCAGGAAACAGAGCAAACTTTTATGAAAATAGAAACTGGCCTTTGGGATCGTTGACAGCAACTGACTTGAATGAATTTAAGAACGTGTTCGTTCCTTGTTATTGTAGACCATCCGCGTCTCATTTTCCATTTGCATCCATTTAAAAAAAAGAATAGCTTTACTTGGATTTGAGCAATAAATTGACAAAAGAAATATAGTGCATTTTATGTTTTCATACAAACAATAAGGTGACTACCAGAAACAGGTGCACCAGCTAAATTCCTATGAATAACATAATTTGGCACTTTGAGTTCTGTATTTCACACGAAAAATGACTTGATTATTTTGGATTTACACCTATATTTGAGGAACATTAATCGCTGATGGTCGATGGAGACAGGCGGTGACATAAAGGTAAAAGTCGCCCCATCAGAAATTCGCAAATCATTTGCACACCGTAAACTGAGCAGAGTTTATGACTTAATTCAGTTTGCATATTATACTCTTGTATGACAGAAAACTATTAATTTTTTATTGCCTTCGTTTTCCCACCACAGAAATCTCAAAACAACACGGTCTTTTT
This sequence comes from Argiope bruennichi, assembly GCF_947563725.1. Classification (NCBI taxonomy): domain Eukaryota; kingdom Metazoa; phylum Arthropoda; class Arachnida; order Araneae; family Araneidae; genus Argiope; species Argiope bruennichi. Next base: position 125,548,802 of record NC_079155.1, on the reverse strand, counting down.
TTTCACACACTATTCGATCGCTTTAACATTATCTCCCGAAATGGCATAGATCTTTTTGGATTCTTGATAAGCATTTTTGCAATAGTAAAAAAGTATTAAATATCAGAATACTGGAATATTTTTGCATCTTATATAAACACTGATAAAAAAAAAACTAACATATTGTTCCAGAATTTCCTCCAGGAAGTCCGTAAAATCAATGGGCTTGGTTGTAGTGGGTGTATGGTATAACACAATCAACAGGCCTCAATAATAAACAAGAACAGTTATTATCACAAAAGCACTAACACAAAGAGAACAAATACACAGCCGATACATACACAAGCAATATACTTAGAATAAACAGAAGTCCACAAGTAGTAATCAGCAGCTAACAACAATCACAGCACACAAAGCAGCTCTCCAGAATTCAGCAGGAGGAAGGAATCTACGGTTTCTCCAAACACCTGCAATTCTCCAATGTCTCCTCGCAAACACGACTGGCTACTCTTCACACGACTCGATGCTGCACTCTTCACACGACTCGATATTGCACTCTTCAAACGATTTGATGCTCCACTCTTCACACGACTCGATATTGCTTCTATAATAAACTCCACCAATCGCTTACGCTTCACTGGACTGATTCAACTAATCGCCATTGACATGCTATCCGACTCTACACTTCTCGACGACTATATACACAATTTGGTCTGACGGCCTTTTATAGTTTCCGGAGCAGGCTAGAGAAGGTCTGGAAGAATTCTCAAGATTCCAGTATTATCTATCTTGTCGCCAAATTCGTTGCCACGTTTATCGCCAATCCCGGTGATTCCTGATTCAGCATCCAATACAGCTGATTGTAAAATGGTCTCTCCTACGATGGAAACAACCGAGCTGGGAAGCAACATTATAGATTCATAACATTATTTAAACCAATGCAAACAAACAAACATAAATGAAAGTAAAATAGTACTGGAAATATCTAATTTTAAAGATGATAAAGGCTGAGAGCAATAGTTATCGGAAACCGACGGAAAAATTCCGAAAAGCCCAATGGATAAAATGCACAATTCTTTCAAATTTTCAACATGTTTTTTTTTTACTTGCATAATAGTTTATGAAAGAAATATAATTAAAATAAATAAAAATTTTCTACAATGAAAAGTATTATGCTAAAGAAGAATAACATTAAAAGGCGGTGAAAAACAAAATAATACTAATTTTAATAATAATAAACTTTAAGCAACAAAATAATTTCTAATGTTGATTTAACGAAAAAGTAATTTATGAAACAACACAGTACTTTTCATTCTATTTCAAAAGCACTTATAATTTATGTTACTAAACTCATTATATTAATTTTACTTCCCAGATTTTTTGAGACAAATATATTCGTCAAAATGTTTGAAAAGTATCATCAATCTAATGATTCATTTAAAAGAATAAAGCCAAGTTTCGTTGGAAAATAGAATAAGAAATTTTTGCCAGCATTCAAGCGCTTATTGACGTAATAAAAATTTACATTTAAACAGCAATTTAATGCTGTCTCAATTACTATAATCGGATTTGTTTCTCGCAGTCAGTCAGAAGTAAAATATCTTTTGATACGAATTTTCAAAGAAGCAAAACTATTTTTCTTGGAAAATTAGAAACTATCTTAATTAAAACATTCTTTGATCCTTCGAATAAAATTTTTATTTTGTTTTCTTATTTTTTTAAAAAGGCTCATTTGAAACTGAACATCAAAGAAAATCGTTTTGCTTATATTTGTATTCATGTTTTTCTAAAAATTAATAAGTAATTTATGAAATCCTTTCAAGCTGCTTGATTTGCTGGAATTTTTCCAGGAATTTTAAATAAATAATGTGATGATCTTTTGAAGTATATTCATAAGCAAGGTGCAATATTAAAATGGGTGACATTAGAATCTCTGAGCTAGTTTTGTTTTTTCGATTGAGTGCATAATAGACACAGAAAATATGAAGTTTCTACGTAAATTATCAATTCTTGAAAATCGCATTCCAATTTTCAGCACTCTCAAACTTTCAAGTATTCACAGCTATAAAAAATCTACAATACAAAAATTATTCTTTTCAATAAAGCAATAATTCGAACGTTTGAATGTTTTATTCTTCTTTAAAATATTAAGTAGTTATTAGAAAATAAAAAAAGTTTAACCTCACCATCCTCCTCCTTAAAACTTGATGATTCATCTATTAAATTGATCAAGTTTCTTCCTCTTCCCTACAACACATCCTTCGATACCTGCTTTGAATCAGGAATCGAAGGTATTTTCCATCCATGTAATGAAATTTTAAGACAGATAAATGCGTGTATTTTTTTACTATTTGTATGTATTTATGTAATTTCAAGGAGCATCCAGTAGAAATTTCAAGCAGATATGAAACAGAAGCCCATACCTATGTTTACTATTGCAAACATTGTCTTACTTTTCTTAATACTGAAAAATAAACACTAATAAACACAATAATGCACTATAAACGATTATAATAGGAAATATAATAAATTTTAATTTTAATGTTTCATTCCTCTACTGGATTAATGGATCCATCTATTTTTTTCCCTACTTTTGGAATTATGGACGTTATATTATTTTTAGAATTTAGACGTTACTTATCAGTGGTGCACTATAATTTATTAATGTTGTAACTGTAAGTATGAAAACCGATTATTTGTTCGTTTGAAAAAATTGTTACCGTTATACGAATTTGTCTTTTAGAATTAAAAAAATGCATTCAAAAATTGTAAACATATTTTGTTTTCATTTATAAGAATGCTTTGCTATTTAGCATTATTTATTCACCTCTTAAAAATTTCTAAAATTTTTATTAGTAATTGATTTGACTGAAGTAAAAAATATCTTAAAATCATACAATAACTATTATGTAATTTGGAAAAGGGGAATACATTTAAGTAATAAATCTTACTATTTTATCTTCGTGAAGCTGAAAAAGGTTGTGTCATTGCCATAATATGAGCAGGGGTTTCAAATTTTCTAAATTTCATTCTATCAGTATAAAAATTGTTTAAGTGTTACCATTGTCTAAAAATCATTCATTAATGAAAACGTGTTTTAGGTAACTGCATTTACTCACAAAATATATATCTGAAAACACATAATTTCATTAATATTAAATAATCGTACAAAATTATTTTATTTTTAATACGAATATTCTTTTCAAATTCTTTTTAATAAAAAGTGATGGCCTCAGCCATGGCGCGAAAGCAAAAGAGGAACTTCCATCTGACAGGTTTGCAGATTTGAGATCCAATTAAATGAATTTGAATCTTTAAAAAAATTGAAAATGCTCCTGTAAAAACTGGTATTTTAGAATTTTTTTATGTGAAAATATATTTTGAATTCACAGACCCCAGTTTAGAGGGCTGTTTTTTCTTATTCTTCCACCCTTATTTGCCATGGATAAAATGCACAAGACACTCTACTAGTGGAAGGCGTGCAATTTTCCAAAATGAAGACATTCTTTGAATATCCGCTTTCAAGGAATTTCTTCCTTTTTTGTGTGTTATTCTTACTTTCACTTGGATATCAATTTTATCCGAGAAATCGAGCTAGAAAAGCAGAATGGAATAATCATTTGTGTTTGGAGGAGAATACGAAGCTCTCTTAAGGATGTTTATGTATTTTATATAAATATTTTCCTTGCTCTAAGTAATTTCTACTGAGTCTAGTCATCGTAGGCAGTGCTGGCAAAACTTGATATTTAGGTTATTAATTAAAAATAACATATGTGTAATGAATTTATTTACCTACATTCTTAAAATAATTTCTTATGTCTCATAATTTTAAAGATAAACTTAAGAAGTCATAAGAGTTCTCCCCATTTCTTGAATCCAAATGCGCTGTCGAATTAATAGATACTGTAGGGTTTTTGGAAAACATAAAAGCTTTGACCAATATCCAATTCCTCCTTTTTGCTATGAAAACTTTGAATAAGAACTTGAAGACTTGAAAATTCTTTATAAAATACATCTGCACCTCCAACAGCCTATTTTCCCAAACTGGCATGCAATCTAAATGATGATTTTGAAAAATAATGGCTGTAATGATTTAACTTCAGTTTGTAGGCAACATATGATAATAAGGCTGCACAACCTTTTAATTATTAAGAATAGAAGAATTAATTAACAACTGAGGGTTTTTAAACGTATGAGAGTTTTATAATTGTGTAGTTGTATTCAAAATACGTTATTTGTGAAAATAAATATCACAACTTAGAAGGAAATAAAGAAGAAACTAAGTTCCATCGTATTACAATTTAAAAGGAAATAAAGAGAAAACTGTGGTTTCATCAGATCACAAGTTAGAAGAAAATAAAGAACAGACTATAATTCCATAAGATCACAGTTTAGAAGGAAATAATGAGGAAACTATAGTTAAATCAGATGAAACAAATGAATTTCCTTAATTCTATTTGAGTGTGTTTACTGAACACCTTAGACATATTGTCTATTTCGCTAAGAAACACAGTTATAAACTTGGGTGATTAACAGTTACAGCGAAACGCATTATTAAAAGTGAACAAATGAATTGAATAAATTATAAAAAAAATGATTCATTCTTAAAAGTTATGTTTAATTAAATGCAAATATTGGATAAATCATTAATAATATTTGCACTTTTAATATTTCGGTGCATAAATAATATATATAACATTTGAGCATACTGAAACAATATTGCAGGCACACATTTTATCGAATATATTTGTTCAGAATAATGCCATCTATGAGACGTATTAATATAGATAAATCATATCTGCTGCATTAGCGTCAGATTCCGGTTCATCGTCTCAAAAAATGATAGCCTTTAAGCTATAGACTTTCCGAAAGAAGCGGCCATCTGAAAGGGTAGCTCATAAAAAATGCCAGTTAAGCCAGATTACTATATAAGGTACTGGTAATATGGTATTTTTGCATGTGTTACTTTTATTATTTATTGTTATTTATATGACCTTGTAGAAAGTCTTATCGTGTCCTGACTATTATTATTCCGATAATTCTTATTGAGTTATTTTCTGCAAGACAGCCTTCATTATATTTATCATAGAGAAACGAAAATTTAGTGAGCGTAGCGATAATTTATGGGCTTCTTTTTTCAAATTTAAAAATGTTCGCACTGAAAAGTTGTTTTATGCTATTTGAAAGATAATTTATTTTTTTGTAAGATAATGTATTTTGATTTTTAAATTTATTGATTATTGTTTATTTTCATATGATCAAAATGGAATGAGAATATTCAAAGCCGAGCAGTTTTACGTCATTTATATGTAACTAGCCGCCTTTGGCGACCAGCCGGTTCGCCAATCTTAATGTTCGTTAAAATTTTAATAATTAAATATTTTATGCAATTTCTACTTTAATAGCTTCTTCATCAAAATATTTTAAAACTTCACATTTTGATTATCATATAATTCATTAATAATATTATAAAGGCCTTCAGTCATAACGTAATATGTATCTCTCTCATTTTCTGTTAGCACCCGTAGAATTTATGCTTTAAATTAAAGTGGAAAGAATTTATCTTCAATTAATATAATAATATTTTTTACTGAAACAAAGCATTTTTTTATAATTTGATTACTGAAAATAGAGTCACTCAGCTTTAAACTTTATGGGCACTAAAGAATATCTTTTTAAATTTATGTAATATCTCAAGAGTTGGTCAACAAAATTTTCTTAAATTCATTATGAGCAGATCGATTAATTAACAATGTTTAAATTTAAATGCATCAAACACTAAGAAAATAAAACGAATCGTTTAAAATAAACGGTTGAAAACGGTAGAATTTATGCTTTAAATTAAAGTGGAAAGAATTTATCTTCAATTAATATAATAATATTTTTTTACTGAAACGAAGCATTTTTTTATAATCTGATTACTGAAAATAGAGTCACTCAGCGTTTAAACTTAATGGGCACTAAAGAATATCTTTTTTAATTTATGTAATATCTCAAGAGTTAGTCAACAAAATTTTCTTAGATTCATTATGAGCAGATCGATTAATTAACAATGTTTAAATTTAAATGCATCAAAGACTAAGAAAATAAAACGAATCGTTTAAAATAAACGGTTGAAAACAGGTTTTAAAAAAACTACTTAAAAAACGATGTACTTAAAACTATAAGCATATACAAAAAATATATTACTAACCTAAATACAATTTACTTACAAAAGCATGCAACTAACCCAAAAATAATTTAAATCATCCATTGATAACGTTGTCATGGCAACAATCAGAACAGAATGCGCATGCGTGAATTTTCTTCGCCGGTTACGTAACGCAAATACGTGATTTTTTTCTACGCCAGTTGGGGTAACGCTATGCGGATTAGAAATTTTTAATTTCCTTTATTCTGTTTTATTTTAATTCAAAAGTACTTCAGAATGAATCTGAAAGATTGATTCATTAACAATGTTTAATTTTAAATGCATCAAACATTAAGAAAATAAACAGAACCGATTGAAATAATCCGCCGGAAAATTTTAACCCTAGCCTCATTACTGTTGGGAAAAAAAAACTGAAGCCTTTCTCGTTTGGCGCTGGGGATAATGGAAGATTTTTTTGGCGGAAAAGTTGGCGGTGGGGAAAATGGAAGATATTTTTGGCGGGAAAGTTAGTTTTTAATTAATAATTAAAATTATAATTAAAAATTCGAAAAAAGAAACCCCAGGTGCACAATCCCAACCTCCAAGGTATACATGTACCAAATTTGGTAGCTGTATGTCAAACGGTCTGGACTGTAGAGCGCCAACACGCACACACACACATTGAGCTTTATTATAAGTATAGATTACGGTATTAAGATTTCTGAAACCACTTGTGAGATTTGCGCTGGATATGGAAAATAGGTAACGGCTCAAAACATTACCTGCCACTGGCTTTCGTGTTTAAAAATATCGGGAGTGAAGCAATTAGAATGAACGAAAAAATTAATCGTCAGACGATTTGGGTCGTTAAAAAAATATTTGAAATATATCCATGGTTTATTACTGAATGCATTAAAGTGATTATTTTGCAATTTTCGGATTCTAAATGGCACATCCATTTAATAACTTTTTTTTATTTACTTCTGCCTATTTTGCCTTTTTGCTCAATTTATAATTTATTGTTATAGAAGATTATTTTTCTATTTTCAGTCTGCATGTTTTATGAATAAATAATTGTTCTCTATTATTGTTTATTAAAAGGTCTATCGAAGGAATTTTTACATGGTAATTAGATTTTTGGAATATCAGTTTGTCATTTTTACTTTTCAGTAACCTTTTTCTCTCACAAAGTTGGCTAGATTATAAACGAACATATTTCTGCAGCCAAATGCAGTCTCGGATGCGTTTGACTACAGAATATATATATGAGTAAAAAAATAATAACATATGTATTATATATAACACGTAGGTTTATACATATGTATTATATATAACACGTAGGTTTATACATATGTATTATATATAACACGTAATTTTATACATATTTATTATATATAACACGTTTGTAGGTTTAATTAAGAAAATGTCATCTGAAGACGCACTTATAAAAATTGATTTCCCCCACAAAGTTACTATTGCATGTGCTGTTAACGAGTAGAGTAATGAGTATTGTGCGCAGGCGGTATACTCATATGTTAGTAGCTAGCGAGTAAATATTCTTCAGCAGGATTATTAATATCTATTTCTTCCTTCATCAACTAAAAGAGCTTAATATATAATTTATAAAGAGATTCTTCCTAGGATAATTAGTTGACATTTTCTTCCAAAATGATTATCTTACAGTAATTAGTCATTTGAATATTTCGTTTAAAAAATAAATATTTCCTATAATAAATTGAAAGTCTTGCATTAGAAAGGAAATTGTTGCGGAAAGATTAGAAAACGTATACCATATGTTTATGTGATTATGTAAATGCTAAAATTGAGAACATTTTAACAAATTTCTCCTTTTATAACATTCTTTATAATATGTTTTCTTAAACCCTAATGGCGGTGAATCGACTGGATTGATGACGTTAGTAAGCTCATTGTTCGAATTGTTCGTTCAAGTTGAATGTTTTCTGTGAGTGTTGCATTTCTTGATGTTGACGGTCACAATTTTATTGTAAAAGTCCAACAAGGTAGCATAGTTATGAAGATGAGAAACTACCGGTTCGGTGGTTTGTTCTCGCTTTACTTGCTTGACATCGGGTAGACTTCCCTACACTCCATGGTGGCTATTAGGACTCAGACTTAATTCTCCTAATGCTTAAGCCCAGAAGCTTATGCAACGGGAATGCCTACGATGTGTTATGTTATTATAAATCTCCTTCAGAGGAAACACCAGTATCGTAAACAGGGAACAAGACATACTTTATATTGATTTCTTATATTTGTGCCAGAATGGAATTCTTCCGCTCATATATTCCTTTTCAAATTAGCGAGAATTTTTCCCCTTCGACTTTCTTGAAAACAGCATACTATTGTTACGAATTTGTATTGTTTCTTCACAGCACATTTAGTTCCATTGTATAAAAAGGCAGCTTTATGGACCTCTCTGATGTATGCTGAACGGATAACAGATCAATGGTCCCACTGCTTGGCAACAAAATGAAAGATTGAAAAATATTAGGAATTTTGAAGATAAAGTCCATTAGAAAGCATTTTAAGATAATCTATCTAAAACCTTCTCTGACCAGTTTTAGAATCTATAAAAGGCCAGGAGATCGAAATGGATTGAACTGAGCGAAGCGCGAGTGTTTAGTCAGTTGGATGAAACTTCAGTGATTAGTAAATTGAGTATTGTGTACAGTCTTGGGGTCAAGTATTGACAGAGCATCAAATCATATACGGAGCTTCCAGTCGTATAGTTGATTCAATTGTGAGTCGACAGTTGAATACATTCAAATCGAAGAGACAGTGACAAATAGCAGATGTTTAAAGGGCGCGAATAGTTGTGTGAACCCAACCTGCTGAGTTCTGTCTGGCTGTTTTGTACTACTGCAGTTGCTTGCCACCGATTATCCACTAGTGTCCTGCTGTGCATTGTAACCGCTGTTCTTGTGTACATCTCGGTGGTATTTTTGTGATCGGTATGTGCTGTCTTCATTTTGAATAAACTCCATTTTTTGTTATTGTACCTGTTGATTGATTTTGCATATATCTGCTACACCAAACCTGTTAACTGCCGTCGAATTTACTAAATCTCGGAATTTGAAAGTTATTTTCTGTATTTATGATATATTTTCCTTCAATAGGCGTCATAGTATAGTAGATAAAATCGACAGGAATTTTGGGTTACTTCCAATTATCGGATTCAAAATTTGATAAAAATCTACTATGAAATCTACTAGAAAACCACTCACCGTATTTCATTTGCTACAATCATTGCGTTTTCGAGTTAATGTTTACATACCCACATATATACAAACAGATTAATGATCAGATCTATGATTTATTAGATTCAAAATTAGATGTAGATCTATAATTCTTGTGATACATTTTTGTACTTACTTTCTTCCATCTATGTATTTTCGTTTTGTGTTGTATATAGAGCGAAAGGACATGCAGATTCTCATTGGCGATTTTAGTCCAACATTTGATAGAATTGTGTAAATGTGGTGAAAATCTACAAATCATTTTTAATTTTTATAACTCGCTGTTTTTTTTTTTTTCGAATTATTCTGTTCATAGTTTGACGGATAAGTTGATCAACAGGCATAATTATAATGTTTTCTAAACTCAGGGAGTTCTGCTATGTATAGATCCTACAAAATTCTGATACCGAATTTTTTATTGATTACAATATGTCCTTTCTGTATATGACAAAACAATAAAGAATATTCGAAAATGAAATGACATTATCAGCCTCAATCAACTATTACTGGCATTTCTTACCTTTTGAGCCGGCAATAACCATCGTTTCTTGAAAAGACACCTATTGTGTTTTAAAAAGCGGTATGATTTTCGATAGGGAAAAATTTATGATCCCATTGTGGAATACAAAATAAAAAAAATCTTGATAACGATGCCACTTAAGCTACAAAATTCTCTCTTTTTATACGAGGATGTAAAAAGAATTGTTGCAGTGCGCTCTATCATTCTTCAAATTTCCTTCGTGAGTTCTGATTTTTACATAATCTGATATATTATCTTACTCCAGAAGAAGTGATTCCATAAGAAACGGACAATAAAGAGGTCTCAACGGCGATTTTGTTACTAGCAATAGTGCCCCATATATGAGAAAGCACATCCAAAGACAAGCCTGCTACTTTCGTATGCGGGTGATGGAAGGAAGGATGTTCCATTAAACATTTATTCGAGAACAGTGTGATAATATCTCATGAAATGCTCATGAGACCCGAAGGAAGTAAACAATCGGGAGAATTGGCTTTCGTAAGATACGGTTTCTTGGGCCGGAATGGGAAAACGGAGAATTTTCTTCAGGGTTGTGATTTTATTACCGACTGGACTTGCTTGCATAACTTCGCTAACATGAGGTTTTAAATAGCGAAAAGGGATATATATAGTACAGAAAATTTTGCTTTTTCGTGCTAATAGAAGTGACAGGTTGCCATCTACAACCATACGCTGTTAGGTTTCTGTGATAAATCATTCATTTAAGGAAGATCAGTTTTCTGATAAGTAGGTCATTTCATAATTACCATATGCATTGCTTTCCTTTGAGTTTTAAATAAAATACCTTGGTTCAAATTTAACCCAGAAGCAGATTTAATTAGTATAGAGATATTTTATATTGACATATTTCTTTTGTAAAAGTGGAATTTTGAATTTAATTTGTCTTCTCACTTCTTACTGAATTATAGGTCTGAAATTTTGAACTCGATTTTCAATGGCAATGTATTACCTTACTTTTTTCTATTGAGTGATAATAAATAAGGGGTTTTTGAAATTATTTTTAAAAAATTAACTTCTGTAATTTGATGTAGAAGTAAACTTAATTATTCTCCATTGACTATTTTTTTTTTTTATTTTTTTTTTTTTTTGAGTTGCGAAAATCAAAGTTGGACGGTATTTAAAGACAATAAAGTTTCTCCTCATTCAACAAACATCAACACAAACAGTAATAATTTCTAAACAAGCAAATTAATTGCAAAAAGCAGCAGATGTTGGAAATACACAATTTTGTCTTGGCATTTCATTTCAGTTATTTGAAAATGACAAAATGTAAAGAAATTAAAAACTCAAAATACTTTGCAGTAAGAGCATTAAATTCTTTTTGAAGTTATTTGAAGCATTTTACAGATGCATTTTAATTCTACATGCATTTTTCAATTAGTCATGAATCACTTATTGACTCGAAAATTTCAAAATTTAATTATCTGTAAATCACTAAAAGAAATGAGTTTGATTCTACACACGTGATACAGCTAGTAATAAAAGCTAATAGTTCGAAAAAAAAGTTGCAATATTACACAATCTTTCGAATAAAGAAAGAGAAATAAAATTAAAAAAAAAAAAGAGAGAGAGAAAAATCAGAATTTTCATGCATTAATCAAAGCGTGTTTTAAAATATATCGTAATCAAATTTAATAAAACCTTGATTTTACACCCAAATACGGCAGGCTAACCATCAATAATGATGCTCTTGAATAGGGAATTGAAAAGAGACATAATTAAATATTTGATGTAATTAAGAATTTTTAAAGAAATATAATACATAACAATTGTGTAATGGCGTTTCTTCAGGAATTAATTAGATTTGAAATAAATCTCCAAAAGCGGACCCTCTAGCTTAATAAATTTAATTAGGAGATTTTAAATAATCTCTGCGTTTTGTTGCGTATTTTGAATAATTTCGGATATATTTGATGCGTAACTATAGAGTGAAACAATAACAAAAGAACATTTTTAGCATTTATGGGAAAATGCTTTGTTTAGTTTAGTATGAGATTGGGGAATCAAGTCCACTGCAAAGAATGTTTTATTTGTACTGGACTGTTTGAAAGATAAAAATTTACAATTCTGATTTAATATATGAATAATTTGGATCATAATGCAAATATCCAATGGCTGCTGGGATTGCTCATGGAACGCGAAAAATTTCAATTACGTATTTCCATGCGAGATAAAAGGAGAGAAAAGGATAGGCAAGAAGTAATATTTCTTTTTTTCTAGTACTGCCATAAAAAATGTATAATATGAAACTGAATTTTTTACAATAAATTTATTGATTGATATGCTGCAACAAGAAACTTGCAATACTAGTAACAAATATAAGCATTAGTAAGAGTGGAAATCGGAAAGATATTCAACAATTCAAAATAGCACTAGAATATTAATAGATAAATTTTTGAAGAATGATAAGATGCCTAAATTACATTTCTGACTACGTTTGATTTCACTTAAAATTTTAAATAAATAAAAACTCCAGAATATCAAAAATTCATAGAAAAAAATTGATACAAAATTATTTGTAACCCATAATTTACTAAAAGACTTCAGTAATCACGAAATTTACTTTGCTGGGTGAATTTCATAATAAAACAGCCATAAAGTTGTTCAGGTTCCACTGCAATGCTTTTACATAATCAAAATTATCTTTATATAAAGCCTTATGCTTATGTTAATTTTACAAACATAAATCATCATGAAGCAAAAATGTTCCATTCACATTCGTAAATCAAATAAATAAAGAAGTAGCATTGAAATTTTTAAAAAGGATCCAAAATTTACAAGGGAATTTATAAACTACTTCATTGCTTTAAAGAAATATAATAATAATGAAAAAAAACCCTCTCACAATTTTCACACTGTCACCGGTCAAAATACTAAGTGAACCATATCCACAATTTTTATCTTGGAGCAGCATTTTGTTCCGTGTAGATAAAAGTCTGGCTTTTCGAGTGTTAACTCTATATATCTTTGTTTTTTAAGCCTTATCTGATGCCATAAGTGTCGGATGTCTTTTAATGTAAGGGATCAGGTTGTGGGTATTTTTCGGGGAGAAAAAAAAAGAAGTTATTTCTTGTCGGCCTCCCCCATTTATCTTGACCGTAAGTACGCCTCTTAAATCTATAAGAAATTCCTCCAGAGAGATAAAAGAAATTCACTTAAAGAAGTGGACGCATTACTTGCGGCAGTTTTACAGTTTGACTTTGCTTCTTTTTCTTTTCTTTTTTAAAGTTTCGTCGACTTCCTGGGGTCCGCTTATCTTAGGAGGTGAGAGTTTTCGAGTCGAGTCAAACATGACAAAATCCCTCAACATTCCCCGATTTTTTTTCTTTTATAATAATACGTAATCTGTTTCCTGGATCAATGTTTGTGAAATTTTTGTTGGATGTTTTGCGAGTTTCTTTAACCTCTATGTAGAAAATCAGTTCGTAACTTTTGAAAGTCATTTTTATTTTATCTTTATTTTCTTTATCATTGATTCAATGAATCATTTTTAGAATGAGTTGAATAATATGAAGCCAAATAAATTCTTTACTCTTAGTTAGATCATAGCATTTCTACACACTGCAATGTTAAATGTTTATCTTTTACTGAAGGTTAAATGGAAAATATTTGACACAAATATATTCTAATCAAACTACCCCAAATTCCTAGTAATATACTGATATTTCAGGGTACTTGGTATCTGAAGCCGTTTACTGAAAATTCATTGAAAATTTCAAAGCAATAAGACAAATATTTAATGTGAAGTCATTTTGATTGACATATTATGAAGGGGCACGCTACTTGTATTGTTTTCAGATTCTCTAATTACTTTTTTAATGAAACAAAAAAAATGAATTACAAAAAAGAGTATTGTTTAATCACCGGCTGTTTTATAATTCTTAGTACTTCATTAACCTTTCTGTGCCAATTTATTCCAGTTCATTTTAAAACAGCCTTTTTCTTTCAGGAAAACCAGATTTTCAAGATTTTAACACACTTTATTATTACTCTAATTCTGATAAATTTGAAAAAAGCCAGGAATCAATGGAAAGACAAATTACTAGATTGTGAATAACAAGATGCTCTATTCGAATAAAAAGGTTTTAAGTGTTTTCTTGACCATCAAATTCGTCAGAGAAATCTGAATTAAAAAAAACAACAACTGTGGATTATGACTAGCAGATTTCAGTTTGAACGAGGCAATTTTCAAAAATTTTTCTTTTATAACATTACGCATATTATAGATTGCATAATTTTTCTACATACATTGCATTTTATACATATACGTTTAATGATATTTTAAAATCTCTATTGCATCAATTAATTCACTCATTTGTTTTCTTAATTTAGCCCATATTAACTTCATTATAAAATGCTCTCTTATTTCCTGATCCAATTCTTACTTTTTATCTGATTAAAACACGCACTCTATAAAACGGTTGATCTCAGCAAGCTCAGACGCTCTGAATGAAGAGATAAAAATCCCTACTACTTACAACATTCTTTCCCTTTCACAATCACATTTAAAATCATTGAATAGAAAAATCTCTGGCTCTTCTGATCTTGTGTCGCGATGTAGACTGACGAATTTCTCTCTACTTACTCTTTGTACGTAAATAATGCCTCCCACGCATCTGAAAAAATACGTTTAGATACATATAATAAAATTATACGTTCTTGCATAAATGATTTAATAATAATTTTGTTTTAAAGTTTTTAAACCTGTTTTTGTCTATTTGTCTTTTTGAAAATATGCCGTCAAAAACAATCAGTCGATCATTTATCATATTCACTTTATCCTGTGTATTCACAAACATCAGCTTAACTTCTTAATTGGTTTACCCATACGCTATACCTGCATTGAATTATGATTTTCATACATAGTCTTATTTAAGTCCTGTCAAAACTTTATAAATGGGAATAAAAATTCCTTGGAATCTTTAAGGGTCGTGGTGGCCTGGTGGTAAGGTCTCATCTTCGGAACCGGAGGGTTTCAGGTTCGTGGCCCGATTCCACCGAAGAACCGTCGTGTAAGGGGGTCTGTTGCACGTTAAATCCGTCATGACCAAAAGTCCTACCGCTGGTATAGTGTGGTGTGGATAGGGGGGTGTCAGCTCAGATGTCGTCCTCGTCATCTGACCGTGGTTCAAAATTACGAGGGCCTTCCCAAAATAGCCCTAGTGTTGTTTCAAGCGGGACGTTAATATAACCAAACCTTGGAATCTTTGTTGTTTATAATGGCACTTGCCATGCACAAGCTCGCTGACGAAGTCGGCGATTTTCCAAGGGAGCGTCTCTTGTTTTTAGTAGCGCCAACTAGGGCCAAGAGTACGTCTTAGCTACTCACACATCTCATTCGCTTGCACAAACCCTTTTTACAGGGGGGCACATTCACACATCTCACAGATAGAACGGAGCAAGAACAACCATGCCGGTACCGGGACTCGAACCCAGGACCCCCAGAACACGGGGAAGACGCACTACCCCTATGCCAGGGCGCGGCCTTGGAATCTTTAATTATCATAAGTGAGCCGTATAATCTTAGTTAAATGAAAACAGCCGCACATTTCTAAGTTCTAATGCAAATTTTTATTATATAATTTTTAAAAAAAAGACAAGCAGCGCTTAATTGAATTCGCGACCGATTTGTAACAATTGTAATTTGAAAAAATTATAAAAGTAGTGAAAGAAAAAAACCTATAATTTTTTTTAAAAATTGCACATACTTTTTAGAAAGCATTTTTCCTTCCTAAAGTAATGCAGCTCTTTAGATAAAAATATATGATCCCGAATTTAATAAGATCGTTATAAAAATTTAGGAAAATGATATTAAAAATTGTAGGAGATAAAATTGTTTTTAAAGAAGGATATTGGAAATACAAACTTCTATATTTGAAAAATATTTTTAAAATATAAATTTCTGCTCCGTTTATATCCAACTCCTGAAAAATAACACAAATTTGGTCTCTAATGGGAAAAAGTATTTTTGGGTGCAGAATCCTCTTGTAAAACATTACAAGAGGATTAATTCCAATATTGATTACAGCACGATTATAAAACAAAGAGTCTAAGTACTGATGCCCCTTAAAAGCTACATAACGGAAATTAACCTTCTATTCGACTTTATTCTGAAATACCTTAACATTTAATTTTTATTAATAAATAATAAAGCATATTTTTTATTCTACATATTATATTTTCCTGTTAAAGCGCTAAAAAGAATCTGCACACAATGAAGGAGGTTTTACAATGAACACCATCAATTTTAACCGTAACTAGTACACCAGGACACCACCGAAACCGCATCCCTCGCTAAATTTCCACAGCACTACAGCTGTAGGACGTTTCACACTTAATGTTAGATTTTACGGGCATCGTATTCACAAATACAACGAAATCGTTGCTAGGTCATTTTCAAGTTCAGTTCCGTTTGAAAGTAACATGAAGGCTACTTTGGGATGGACTTCGTAATTTTGAACCACAGTCAGGTGACGATGGCGACGACACCTGAGCTGGCAACCCTCTTTTCAAACTTCCACACCACCCCATCCGGAGGATGTTTCACCCCGATGGATTTAACGTGCACCAGACCCGCTTACACGACGGTTCTTTAGTGGAACGTGGTCTCGAACCTGAAACCCTCCGGTCGCGAAGCCGTGATCTTACCACCAGGCCACTGCGGTCCAGATCATGTTTCAAATCATGTTATCTACATTATCAAGGCTAAAATCCAAGTATCTGATCCCGCCACCTCAACAGGTGGTCTGAGCATTTTTGTTGAAAATGTTTCATTGGATTTAAGCACCTTTTCGGCCATGGTACGCACACACATCCATTCTAATTAAATGATTCTGTTCCCTACGATTATTATAATTAATTATAATACAGAAAGATTAATATTATTATATAATTGGTGACGAATCACTCAGATCAATGACAGCCAGGGTTACAGCTATTACACTGATGATAAAATTGAAAAATCGATGTAGAACATTTTTATAAATTAGTTATAGGCATTGTAATTTCAAAGGTCTATTAATCGGAACTCAATGTTCAGTAATGCCTAAAAGCAAATCACTAATAATTTGAGGTCTAAGCAAACTCGCATTCATTTTAAAGAAAGGATTCTAAGTAAGAGCAAAATGGACGGATGATATTCTTAAATATATTCATATTTATTCATTTTCGCCAGCTGTTAAAATAAAAGAATATTTTAGTCTAATCATAAAAATTCCTCCAAAAGGAATTAAAATATCGCGAACATGGATTATCTCAGAATGCATTTACATATTTTTAAAAAATTAAGAATCATCTCTTGTACATCACTGTCATCAAATATGTTAGAAAAAGCTTTGAAATGATAAAGAGTTCTGCGTTCCAAGGGACAACAAATTACTCAGAGAAAACAATTAGAAGCACGCAGGGATTATAGATGTCTTTTTCAGCGAGAATCTTAAGTATTTGTTACGAAATGGTAATTAAATTTCGGATCAAATTAAGGAAATTGCATCCTTAAAATTATTACCTGTCTACCTTGTTTTGATATGTTATTAATCAAAGAAATTAAAACTACTTGCTGTCAAATCGTGTAACCATTATTGATGTAGTCTGCAATTTAAAAATTTAAAGAACATTAACAAACAATTAATTTAGTAATATATAATGGCTTATATAACACATTAACTAAGATAAATCTTTATTTAATATCTTAAATTCAGTTAATAAAATGAGCAATGTAAGCTGAACTTTCAATACTTGAAAATTTTATATGTCATTTTCATCATTTGTCACTTACACATTCATTTTCTATTTCAAGAATTTATTAATTATTAATGGAATTATTTAATGGATGTAACTATTATTTACTGAAATATTTATACTCTAAATTCAAGTAGAATTACCATAAATTCACAAACCTAAATGTTTACGAATAAAAGACTGTTTGATATGTGAAACGGAATTGAAATTTGACAGATCCAAATGAAAGCATTTAACATTACAAGTTGAACCTTGAAGAGAAAAAAAATACAAAATTAAAGATAGTGTTTTTCATTTGCTTTCGGAAGCATTATTTGATTATTATAACTGAAAAATATTTTGATTCACATTATTCTTCAAACGCTGTATCACATAAGATTTTAATGTAGTATTTTTAAGTAACTCTTTCATCTACAATTGGTGATCTAAAAGTTAAGCAACAAACTAAATATTGTTTAGTTATATTAACGGCTAGTTTTAGACCAACACTAGGATTATTTTGTGACGGACTCGTAGTTTTGAGCCATGATCAGATGACGAGGACAGAACCTGAGCTGGTGCCCCCTCTCCAAGCTGTCATACCACACCAGCTGGAGAGCGTTTAGCCCTGATAGATTTAGCGTGCATCAGATCCGCTTACATGACGATTCTTCGGTAGAATCGGGTCTCGAATTTGAAATCCCCCTGTTCCGAAGCCGAGACCTTACCATGAGGCCACCGCAGTCCCACAAGTTTTTAAAAAATCATAACTGATAGCAAGAAAACTATTGACTTGAAACTAATGAGCCTTTCAGAGATCTTGGGGCAAAATCATATTCGTCAGTCTAAAAATATGCAAATTATAAAAGGAGCGTTACTGATGGCTTGAAAATTAAATGGTGAGTGCTAATCTACATAGGATTATATATGCTGGTAACATACAGCTGGCAGTGTAGATTCAGAACATGACTATTACGGTTAGCAACTTCACGAAAAAAGAAGTCATGTAAAGTTTCAAAAAATGGAAAACTAAATGTAAAAAGGCCTTCTTAGTTTATTTCATACAGATTCAATAAGCATCACATAAGGAATTCTGTTGCAAATTATAAGACTGGATAATGGAATCTCATAATGACCAAAACGTCACCACATTAGTGAGAACGGTTAGAAAACAAAGCTAGTCGAGAAGTAACAACACAGGTCGAAAATATATCGAAAATAACCGTAGCTCAAACGCTCCTGCAAATCTGAAGAGCCCAATGCCACCGGTTTTGACAACTTTAAAATTAACGGTCCTGACTTGGCTTTTAAGAAAATGATCCCTGAATTCAGAAGTTTCGCATAGTCAGTCAGTTTATATAATCTGAGATAATTCTTGTTATGAAATCGACATCAAGATGAACCAAATTGAATCACAATGAAAGTACATGATATATACTAGGAACTGTCTGAGGATTCTATTCTTCTTTGATATCTCACGGTATCTTTGGCCGTGGTGAACTGGTGGTTAGGTCTCGCTCTCGGAACCGGAAGGTTTCAAATGAGAGAACCAATTCCATCAAAGAACCGTCATGTAAGAGAGTCTGGTGCACGTTAAATCCGTTGGGGCCACACGTTCTCCAGCTACCGTGGTGTGGAAATTTGGAGAGGGGGTGCCAGAACAGGTGTCGTCTTCATCATCTGAACACAGTTTAAAATTGCGATGTCTGTCCTAAAATAGCCTTAGTGCTGCTTTAAAATGGGACGTTAATATAAATAAACTAAACTAAACTTACAGAATCTGTAAAGAAACTTTTGAATATTCCTAGCACGGTTTACGAAGGCATTTTAAATATACAGGTTAAGTACTAGTATAAAAATCAACCTGGAAATTCTGTTGAGATTTCTCTTGGTATATCAATATATATCTGAAAATTTCAAAATACATAATTGCTAGATAAATTAATTATATTTGAACATACATATCTGAATCAGTCGAATGCGAACTTTCATTGGAAAATTCTTCTGAACCATTATCATCATCATTAAATCACTTTTTGCTTCATGTAAAAGTATATAGATCTCTGCGTCATAACGTAGATCAGTAGGATGGATGGTGTTTCGAAGACCAAGATTTAGAATCATCTTTTAAGCCCTTGTATTATGTTTCTATACTTCCGGATGTTAATGTATAAAGTGCATCAAAAATTAAAAAAGAGTGATCAGATAATTCATATATTTCCCAAAAAAGAGAAAAAGTGTACCTTGAAAGACTAAAATATAAGAAATGAAATTTCATAAAATCTAAACTACGAAAACGGATAAAGTGAATGAGGTTTGCCGCTAATTAATAAATGAATAATGCTCTCATAATCGCCACTCAAAAACTTTGCTATGACTAAAACCATTGGTATTTAAGAATTAAATCCTGCCAGTTATTTATGTCAAACTAAGATGCAAAACCGTATGTCCTCTCCTCCCCAATTTTACATCTATTCGCTGGAATGGAAATCAGATTTTTAGGAATGGTTTAACTCACGAATCCACAGCATTTGAGAGCCAGAAAAAAAAACTGACACTTTTATTTTCATCAAAAAGGAAATTTGCAAACAGTACATTGGTAATGAAATCGAACGAATGAATGAATGGTAATGAAAAGAATCTTCCAATTCCGGCTCACTAATCCATATCTCCCGAAAGTTAATTCGACAGGTTATTTTCTTCCTTCTAGTCCAATGAATACCTCATCTCATACTGTCACATTGATCTCGTATAAATGTTTAATGGAAGATTCGTTCCGGGGCACACAAGAATCTACGCCTGGAGGTTGTTTTTAACATTGCGAACGTTGCATCATCAGTATTCAGATATTTTCCTTGCTGTTCCACAGAGAGATAATATAATTTTGTTGATGTAAAGATTCCATCTCTGTCTATTATATATTATTTCTTGAATTTTTCACCTTTAGATCCTTAAAATGGGGCTATTATTTATCCCATATGATGTTCGGCGATCTCTCATGTCATATGCTCTTTTATTATAAGCAACCTCTAAATATATTTATAACTGAACACTTAAAATATATTAATTTTTCTGCGTATTAATTTATTTTGACGAAGTTGCAAAAGCATCCATCAGATTTGTTGCAAACCGTTCTCATCACCAAGAATGAAATCATTCTGGATATAAACGAATAAAAGTACTTTGGTCAAGCTCAGACAATCATTCATAATTCCTAAAGGAAATTAGAAGTGCCGGTATAGCCTGGTTCTTAGGCAATTGGATTCGAGAAGATTCGTTAATCAGTTCGAA
This sequence comes from Argiope bruennichi, assembly GCF_947563725.1. Classification (NCBI taxonomy): domain Eukaryota; kingdom Metazoa; phylum Arthropoda; class Arachnida; order Araneae; family Araneidae; genus Argiope; species Argiope bruennichi. The sequence continues at coordinate 125,527,885 of NC_079155.1, read as the reverse complement.
CCCTGTTGGTCTAAGAATCTCCGTGTACATGGTGGCTGGTGCACGTATAAATCTGTCGAAGCCACACAGTCTACCAAGTCAAGACAATACCACTGGAAGTGCTGGATCAGAAATGATGTTACCTGATTCAGGTCCAAATTACGACCTGTGGATAAGTGAATGAAATGTATGAATGAAGTCCGCCCCGTGAAAAAGGTTATGATGCAGATGTAGCTAAGACATACTTTTAGCCCTAGATGGCCCTATTGAAACAGGAGATGCTAAAACTCGGCTTAAATTCACCGACTACGTCAGCGGCCTTATCCATGACAAGTGCTATAAGCAGCAACAATAAAAGGAATTAGTGACATTAAATACACTTTGCACAAAATAACCATTGTAATAAATGGAAAGTTAAAGAGCTATAAAAGCTATTGACAGACCAGATCTTATTTCTTGTGTTTTGATGATCGGTAGTGGAAGATGAATTTTTTTATCAATCACTCCTTAAAGACATATTGTCAGTAAATGAAGTAAACTGCAGAAGCTTGTAAGCTGAGCTAGTGTGAAAACAAAGCTTGCTAATCTTAACTCGTGACTTTCTATTATAAAATCACGCCTGCAACAAGATTTGAACCATTGATATGTAGCTTCCAACAGAACCACAAAGTTTCAACAAATTACAGAGGGCCGCGGTGACTCGATGGTAAGGTCTCGGCTTTGGAACCGGAGGCTGTTAGGTTCAATGCCCACTTCCAACGAAGAACCGACATATAAAAACGTCTGGTGCATGTTAAATTCGTCAAACATTCTCCACATGGTGGGATGTGGAAGTTTGGAGAGGAGGTAGCCAGCTCAGGTTTCTTTCTCGTCATCTGACCTTGGTTCAAAATTACAAGGTCTGTTCGAAACTTTTTTGTGTTGCTTTGAAACGGGACGTTAATATAACTGAACTTATCGGCTTGTTACTGACTGAACAATGCTTTCGCACACACTGAAAAGATTTGCTACAATATTGTGCATGTGCGGAATCATTGCCCACAAATCTTAAGAAAGAAATAAACGCTCCCAAGTGATCTGAAAACCCAGATGCACCTATCTTATCTCAAAATATCATCAATACTGAGATACAGAATAAGTTCAACGCTTTCAAACATTGTTTTTATAGGGGGAAATATTATATGTTCTGAGTGAATCATTCGCTTAAATATAAAAAAGCTGAACTTTGAAGAAATCGAGCATTGCAATTTTAGATGTTCCAAGTGATAGGTGATTGTGAGATCATTGATATACGAAGCACTCTTTGTTATATTAAACAATAATTCGTGCCCATTATGTTTTTATAATCAAAATGAAATCAATAATGAAGTTAAAATTTTTGATTGATGCTTCAATGTTTTAAAGTTAAATAAAAAAGCAAATTAATACGATCTTGAAATCTTTGAAATTGCGTTTCCATATTATATTGCAGAAACTTGTTAAGTGATAGTAACTGAAGGTATTCAAACAAATAATATACAAGTATTAAATGAAATACACATAAGTTCAAATATGATGTTGTTAGATCATCAATATCTTCAAAGACTTTAAATAAAATTTTTGAACAAAATAAAAGCTGAGCAAATTCAAACAAAATAAAATACCGGGTACCTTTTTTTATTTCAAATAATATTTTATTTTTAGTCTTTACCATAAATATTATGGAATCTTAAATTCCGTTGGATCCTACAATCACTCTCAGATTTCGCCACTGGAATGGAATCAAAATATAATTGAATTAATGTGTTAACTGACAGATCTAAATACATTACAATGGTCAGAAGTAAAAATGATACCCCCCCCCCCTTCCCTTTGACTGAGTATGTGTGCCGGAACACAGTTTTAGGTCGAAAAATAATTCATTTGGGAAATATAAAAACTTTTTTCTGTAAGATATCAGATACTTTGTATGGCTTTGCTGCGAGTTACAGTGGACTCTGTTTAGGCAAGCACACTAGTGAATTTCTTGCAACTAAAAGGGGATAAAACATTAGTTTACAAGTTATAAATTGATGTTTTCTAAATACACATTGAAAATAATTATTAAATGTGTATAATAAATTAATATGAAGCGTGTACATTAAAATTAACATAAATGTAATTAATTAATACATTAAATACACAATTTTTTCGGCGTTTTATATTTAAATAAAGCAAATGAAAAATATTTTTATAACTTGTGCATATAAATTCCTTATGTCAGTAAAGATCAGAAGAAATCATTTGTAATTTCATATCTTTCAAATCTTCATTTTAAGTAAACGGTGGATAATGATTTAAAATTGCTGTCTCACAGTACTTTTCCTGCTGTTGAGACATTATGGCAAATTCCATGTATAATTTACTCAAAATATTGTTTCATTATCCAATTTTCAAACAAACAAGACTTTTCAAAACTATCTTGATTTTTACAGGATAAACATTTATATATAAAACATAAGAAGTCTTCAAACAGCTTTCTACTTTTTCATAAATTCTTGATCATTTGGTCTTTCTCTTCCGTTTCCATTCCTCAGACAGTATTCAAATCTAAAGAAAATTCTAAAGAATGCCCAAAAGAAATTTCTTCTGAAAGCGGATTTGCAGCGAATGCATCCATTTTGAAAAATGCATCTCGCATTTTCTGGTGCCGGTACACAGATTCAATTCCTCAAAGTGAAGTAACATCTCGCGCTCTTGGCCAATTCACTCGCTTCTTTGAAGAATAAATTCGGAGGACAGAAAAAAAGAACTTTCAGAAGACTGGATTTAAGTTTTAATTCAAAATGCATTTTTGCATAAAAAGAATTCAGAAAAGCAGACGGCTTGTAAGAAAGATCGCAAATTCTTTTTCTTTTCGGATGTTTAAAAAGAGATAAATAGTTTAAAGTTCTGCAACGCTTGTAAATGAAAAATGAATTTTCTTTTTCTACTCTTAAAATAATGCTTTATGAAAAAAGAAAATTCTAAACATTAAGAGTAATTGAAATACATAATTGGCCATTTTTGAAGACGAAGAATTCGATATTATTTCATTAACAGAAGTTACATGGGAATCATTATAACTCCCTTTTTTCAAAAATATAATAAGTTAATTATAAAGTTCAGCAAGTGAAGAAAAAAAACCAATTATAAAGAGAATGAGTAATAAAAAACAGTTGTTAATATGAGATATATTTTCTGTTTAATATATATTGTCAATATATATTTTTTACGGTTAATTACAAATTAAATTAAGCATAATAATCACTAATTTAATATTAAGCTCAAACTATATTTTGACTTATTTAAATAAATCAGTTTAGCTTAATAATCACTTCTTCATCTAATTTGTAAAAATAAAAATAAAAACTACGATTAAAACACTTAATTATTCATTTCGAAATTCACCCGAAGATTTCCTATGAAACGCTTAATATAAAAAATAAAAATTTTTAGAAGCAATGTCCTTACCTCAGTGTTATTGCGTATAATTTTTTATATCTAACAGGAATGTTATTCTCTCCATTTTCTCTTGTACATACATGATATGGCGTTTCAAAAAATTATCACTTATTTCGCATAAATTAATGTGTAAAGAAAATTCAGTATACAACCGAGTATATGTATATTATAAATAGAGCTAAAATCGAGTCTATATTTCTCTGATTTTATGAATCTATAATTTTTTTGTTAAGAATTTCGTTTGTCCGAGTAGTGTATTTAAATTATTGCGGACACACGATTAAACGCACTGACACACAAATCCATTGATAAAATTAGACACAAATACATTATTAAGAAATTAAAATTATATCTATTTAGCTCACTGTATTTCAGATACATCATGCTCACATCCATATAGAAAGGATGATTGGCAGATTCTCCTTAGATTGATTTAGTGATTGATGTCGCGCCCGTGTTACAACGAAAATGGACTCTACAAGCTTCTGACAGTAAAGACCCCTGAGCAGTAATCTGACTTCTAGCTCAAATGAGGATGACACACATACATTCGCTTGCACAACCCCTGTTTACATGGGGGAGGGGACGCTTTTTTTGCATACCTCACAGATAGAACACAAGAGAAGAACAGCCATGCCATAACCAGGACTCAAACAGGGACACCCAGATAACGGAGAAGACGCGCTACTTCTAAAGCCAGGAGGCCGGCGATTGATTTGTTGTCAAATTTGATAGAAATTTGAGATCTTGTTTCAAGACAGCAAGTTTTATGTAAATAGTTAGTTATATTTCTGAGCTGTTTTACTTCCACATTAACAAATAGACAATTAAAATTTCAATTTATTATTCTTGTTTCCTTTCCTTTATGAAATGCTGAGATTAATCTGCATTACGAGGGTCAATTTTTAAAAAAATAAAAACAAAAATTTGAACATTAATTCTTAGTACACAAGAAATTAAAAACTGGGTCGAAATGTACAAAACACATTTTTGAATTTCTAGTTGATTTTTCTTACCATCGTATTGAATAATTGAAATATTTATTTTGGTGAATATTTTGAATACAAAGCATTTATGTTCAAACTATGTAAACTGTTTTACACGCACTCATACTAAAATAAAAAATAGTATAATATATTCAAAACCGAACATAACATTGCTTTTAATATAGCAATTCGAAATTCCTTTTTTCAACAGCTGTATTAATGCTCCATAGAATTTTTGCTGAAAAATAAATATAAAATATAAATATTTTAGAAAACACTTTTCACTTTAAAAAAAAATCGTTGATTATCAGTCTCTCTACTCCTTTTCAGTTTCTCAGACAGTATTGAAATCTACAGAAAATTTCAGAAAAGTAAATTTTCCGTAAGGAAAATCCATTGCACAAAGGAAATGTTCTTAAAAAAAGGATTGGGAATAACAGCGTCTATTTCGGAAAAATGCAAGATGCAAACTGCTTTCATTCACTTTCGATTCCTTCAAGAGAAGTGACATCTCGCGCGTTTTATCATCTTACGCCTCTTCATAAAAAATAAACACGAACTGGAGGAGAAGAATTCCACGCGTCTTGCTCCGATTCCTAATCCAAAGAAAATTTTCATATTAAAGGACTGCAGAAATGCAGATGGCGAGCATGAGCTCTCCTTTCTTCCTCCTCTCAGTTTTCAACAGAATTAAATAGATTAAAGTTCTGGAAAGTTGGACGAAAAATAAATATTCTCCGAGCATGCACCATTTAGAACGCTGCTTTATTAAAAAAGAACGCACAAGAAGGACTGAAATGTATCAGTATTATGTTGAAATATGGAACCCGTTTCTGAAAAAAGATATGCATACGTATTAACGCAGACTAACTACGGATGATTGAAAACAACCCCTTGCCCCTCTTTATTTAGAGAAGTAAACATTAAAACTTTTTGTAAAAATTGAAAAATTATTTTAGAGATTTAACAAGAAATAAAAAGGCTTTTTAAGATCGGATATGTCATTAGATTTTCCGTGAAAAACAACTTTCGTATTTAAGAATTTTTATTTAACTATAGTACATAAGCATACAAATTTAATTCTATAACTTTATATATATAGGAAATTTTCAGATGTTTTAAAATGGTTTAGTTCATTCTAGCAAGTGCATGATTTATTTTAGTGTGGTAAAATCAAATTTACAAATAAAACCACTTTGTTGCATTATTATAAATGAATAAAATTGTTGCTTTTTGTTGAAAAACCACCTGAATGTGTCAATGTGATGATTAAATGAGTTATGTCGCACCGAAGATTACCCAAATTATATTAATTAATCTCCGGAAATCAGAACATTGAAACATTTCGTTCTATTTTTGGGAAATAGCCAGATTTCAAAATGTGTCGTTTGATTGTGTTTTAAAATATGTGCTGTGAAATTTTTCACGCCATTTTGGGAGTTTAGAATGAAAAGTCTACACTAAATCATGAACACTAAGAATATTACTTTTTTCTGCATTTACTAAGAAGATCGAAACCGAATAGATATTAAATCTAACAGTTCGATTTATGTAGTCTAATTACTGTTAATGTGATTAGGCAATTATACCTATCAGAAAAGTTTTAATTGAGAAATTTTTCAAGTTATAAACAATATTTTTTTTTCTTTTATAAAATCTTCCCTTTTTCAAATGCAACTGACAACCGGGAGGAAACACATATTGAATATTGAAACTTATTAAAATCTGAAATGATTTATACTCTCCAAAATTATTTATTAAGAACAAGAGTCGATAAATGAATAAAGATGAAATAAACTCATAACAGAAAAGCATTAATAGCAGTTATCATTCTAATCCAAGAAATTTAACTATAACATTACATTGGAATAACATGGTACGTTACAATTAAATAAATTTTAATGGAAAATATATATTTATGTTATTATATTACGGTTTTTATGTTTCTGGTTTCATAATAGTTTAGAGCACATACTTGCATATCTACCTTACATAAGTTTAATATACTTTCTGAGCTTAAAATTATAACTTTGTCAAAAAATTTAAAGGAAAATATTGCTTTTAATCTTTCACTTACATTAAATTCCTTTGCCAGTATTGCTATTATATAAACTGTATAGGAACATTCAGTATCAAAAGTACATAAAAAGTACTTCTGACACGCAGTGCATAAAAACAGAATACCTCCAGTGGTTCTTGGAAATAATCTTTCTGATATTGAATATGTGTATACAATTTGTATTGTATAAGTGCATATATAATAAATGCATAAATAAAATATGTACGAGGGGGGATCCAAAAAAAAAAGTTTACGAGGCAAAGGAAAAATGCTTTATTAACAATAGTCCCAGGATACAAATAGTAATTAAGAGACATATGTGGCGATCACTTCTCTAAATAATCATCAAACCTGTTGAAGCATTTATTACACCGAAGGACCAATTTGTTTAATCTGTCTTCGTAATAATCAGATCCTTGGTTATTGAGCAGTCCTCGGCACTTTTTTGAACATCACCGTCTGATATGAACCTTGTTTCGGATAAGCGTTTCTTCAATGCCGGGAAAAGGAAATAGTTACTGGAAGCCAAGTCGGGGCTGTATGAGGGTTGACTCCAGACCTTTCTCCTAAACTTTTCCAGCAACCTCTCTGCCCTAATCAAAAGAACGACACCATTTCGCCACCTGCTTTCTACTCATTACTTCACCCCCTTACACTCCAACGATTTGTCTGTTGAATGTCCGATGGGGACGCATTCTTGGTCCATAGAAATCGTATGACGGCTCGCACCTCTGTGCGACATCACTTCTCTAGACGTTTTCCATTACTGTTGCTGTTTCAGGTCTCAGTATTGACACAATCTGCTCGAACGACCGGTCTGAAACAACTAGCGTTATCTGTCTCCACTATGGGTAACAATATTCCCATCCACAATTTCTACTTTCCAAATACTGCTGCTTGTAAACTTTTTTTGGATCAACCCTCGTATTATAGAAGTGATTTTCGACAACCATTGGGGTCGTTGTTGAAAATTCTTTTATGTTTTTACTGTTCCGTGCACGTAGTTATGATAATGAAATGTTTAAAAAATAATACTCATTTCCACATTAGTTGCAATAACTCATTCCAGTTATTCACATCTTTTGTCTGATTAGATGAGCTCCTTCTCTGCTATCTTACAATTGTAAGAATTTATCCAATTAGATAGTAGATATCAGTCACGGGTTTGAATCAAATGGCATCTACGACAGTCAACGCGTTGAGTGAAGTAATAAAATTTTGCACGTAATCGTCTAAATAAGAAAGTGAAAATATGAACCGATTAGTATGACGTGACGCATTTGCCATAATGGTAATTCGTCTTCATGTGAATAACTTAATTCACTAATCTGCACAGCATGAAACAACGTATAAAAATTTTCAATGTCTTTTACGTGAATCAAGAAACCATAACTTCTAACTTGCAATTCATTGACGGATTCCCATAAGCCGCAGAAAGCGAAGCAATAATGAAATCAGAACCCGGGAATAATTTCATGCATTTCCTCAAAGGGAAAATGCATCTATCTCTGCCATTGCGGCCCACGATTCCAAACCTCCAGAAAGCTTATTCGCCGAGTTGGTTATTTCCTTCCGATTCCATGAACATTTGTATCGTCTCACTGATCTTGAATAAACGTTTAATGGAATTAACCCACCCACCCCGGCCATGCATAAGAATCTAATAACCCTTTGTCTTTGATAGACCTTTTTCCCATACTGCCCATTATCGTGGATGCCATTAACAGCTCTGAGATCAATTCTTTTCTGTTCTCAGAAGAATTGCCGCCTTGGAGAGAGAAAATATGCAGTTGATCATGCGAAGATGTAATAAAAAAGCAATATGTGAGGTCTGATTGTTTCTGCATCCGGAGTTTGAGTTCCTTAAGAATCCTTTACGGAGTTGATTGAAACCTCATCAGATCTATTATCACAATTTTGGAGAAGTTATGCTTCTGTACGAATAAAGCGCTTTGTAGATGAGTTGAGTTTTATCTGCTGTATTATCTTCGCATTAGTTTCCTTATGCCTAATATCAAAGGAAAGAAACGTCATTTTCCAAAATTCCTCTATCATTACCAGAAAATTAAACAAATTAAATTGAAATGAGGACTACAAATCAATCTGTGAATTTTAAAATTATATGAAACCAAATAATATGAAGAATATTATGACTTGTTGAATTGTTTTTGGTTTGGACGATCATATATATGTGTGTATGTGTGCTAGTGCGTGCGCATGAGTGTCTGTGTAAAACATGATTTGAAGAAACAATCATGAAGTCCTCTAATGATTTTTATTTGTTAAAATCCATGACATGTACTGCACAAATAACCGTGTAAAAATGTAGATAAGAGAGATAAACAGAGGACAGTAAGAAAATATTCTAAATTTATATTTTTCAGAATTTTTTTTATCGACACTGCGTTTTGGTTTCATTGAAAAAATGATAGCCCACACAACTCAAAAGAGAAGGTGGAATTCGAATAATTAGAAGATTATTTTTAGAATGTAGATAATTTGAAATTTGATACATACATACATACAAATAATAAAACAAAGAATGAGGCATCAAACAATGAGGTAGTTAAACAGGGAAAAATAAATCATTTGTAATCGTTCTAAAAAGGATTTATTTTACCCTTTTTGTATCTATTTAGTAGTTGTTCCGCAACTAACTACTAGTTGATCCGCAACTAATAAATGTCAAAAAGTATGAAAAGAATTGAATAACATCAATTCGGTATTTTAGGTGTGTTTTAAATGCTTGCTACGAACCTATTTAAATTTCGTTCAACTATGATCAACAGCTTAAGTTCCTTATTCAAAAGTGTTTCTTCCAAAAGTTTTTATGGAGCAGATATGGCGCGGTACTCACGGTAGTATCAAGCTTTTAATTACGCTAGTTACCGCAGAAAATCTTGATCTTACATGATTAAAATACAAACAACAAAACCAATCAGCTGATGGCATTACAAACTGTCTCATATTTCATGAGATTAATTTTTTTGGATTGTCTACTGAAAGAATGTGCTGTCACTAGCAAGGAGTAACTGATAAGTAATAATATAAACTTTATAATGACTGTTACAGAATACATATTAGATTAGAAGAAATTAGCGATTTTCATTAGCCATTTTTGAGAAAGTTCCACTGGATATATGAGTAGTAGCTATTATACCATAGAATTTTGTGGAATATTCCAAAATACTGTGCAATATTTTATAATGTATAAAAAAAGCGTATGGATAATTTTCAAGCAAGTATACATTGGTATACTTATCAGAATAAAATTGACAAAATGATTTTGTGCAACGTAACACAATATTGTGCAGCATCTGTAAAAAGAATAAATTTCCTTCATTTCAAGACAACTCTTTTTATACAATGCAGAAAACAAATTCTTAATATCTTATTTTAATTTTTGAGTAAAAAATCACGAATTTAAATGATTGCTCACGCATCCTCTCCTTAATATGACAGAATATGTTATTTTGAGCAGATATCTCTGTTTTTAATAGATTTGTATCACTACTCAACTACATGTTTGAGTAGATTCGAAATCGTGCCGTTGTAACCATAAAAACTCTAATTAAATACACCGAGACATCTTAATTCTTATACAAAAGTTAATTATAAAATTCATGTTCTTTTCCATCAATCAAATAAAATTAAATTTTGTTTAAAAAAAACTTCTTGGTAATGGATAAAATAAATATTCTCAGTAAACAGTTTTATAAAGAATGCGTCAAATATGAAAAATACATCCACAAAAAGAAATAAAGCGTTTTCTCCTCTTTCTTTTCACAGTAAAAAATAAACGAGATTGCGAAAGGAAAGAATAAAGCACGCTCCGAGACGAGATTCGAGATTTAAATCAAGAATTTCATATGAAAAGAGACCAGAAATCCAGAAAGTATATTTGAAAGCTCATGAGATCTTCTGTCTTGTTTTCCTTTCCGGTGCTTTTAAATATCTAAATATATGAACTTTGTTGGAAAGTATAAATTAAGTTTCTTTTCTTCCGGCAATTCTCAAAAGAACATTGTTTCTTTCTTTAAAAAAAAGAAAAAGAAATGAGAACAAAGAGGTGCATTAATAATAGTTAAACCATGAAGCAAGTTTCTGAAAAAAAATACGATTTATATGCATTAATGCTTTCTAAAACTGAATTATTAATAACCATCTTCGAACACAAGCATTAAATTCTGTTTTAAGAATAAAACAGTCATTTATGTTTAATTATGTGTAAATGCTTAAACTTGTTACAGTCTTTGACCAATACCACCTGTCTTTTGTCCAAGTAAAAACGAGTTGAGAAAAATCGTGCTGACTGTAATGGTTATCGAAATATATATCGATAGTTTTTTTGGGACAATACAACAAATTACACTCATCAAAACCAGCTGTAATATATGCAGTTGATTCAAAGACCTTTCTTCATTTAGCAATTTAGGCCGCGGTGGCTTGGTGGTAAGATCTCGGCTTCGGAATCGGAGGGTTTCAGGTTGGACACTCGATGAAATGTCGTGTAACCGGGTCTGGTGCGTGTTAAGTCCGTCGGGACCAAACGTTCTCTCGCTGGCGTGGTGCGGAAGTTAGGATAGGTGTCGGGGTGCTATATTAACGTCTTTGCCATCTGACCGCAGTTCAAAATGACGAGGTCCGTCCAAAAATAGCCCTAGTGTTGCTTTAAAAGGGGATGTTAATATAATTCATTTAATGTCTTGATGTTAGCCGAAACCCTGCAAGTTGCTCAAAGAGAAATCAGTAATGAAACTTTCAATTTAGAATAATTATTTAACAATTTTTCAGGACTTCTCATTCTCGCCCCCTAATACATATTTTAGGAATATTAATTCAGCCTATTGTTTACTTCTTTGATTCCTATGAGTACCTCATTTTATACCATCTTACTGATATCGAATAAATGTTTAATGAAGCATTCTTCAATCACTGACACATAAGATTCCAGTACGAATCTTTGGTGATACTTTTTTACTGTCTCACATACAAAGCATAAACATCTGTTAAATTTTGAGCAAAATCTATTCAGAGGATGTCTATCTGTCCTGCTGTTCGAATAAAAATAAACATGATAATTGCAAAACGAATAGAGTTAGATTAATGAAATCGTTGACAGATTTACCATTCTATAGTAGATGCACTTAGAGTAGTAGTAGCAGACATTCTATAGTAGAAAATTTTGAATCAAATCCAGCAACGGATTTATCGACTGTCGATCTGAACTTCCAGAAACATTTAAACGTGCTAACTGGAAAACGCAGTGGCTTACATATATAAAATTTGGTTTGTAATTTTGTGTTCTCTTCTAAAGTTCTCTACTAAATTTTTGGTTCAATCGGTTAAGGAAAACGCATCTGAAACATAAATTCAATTCAGGGATTGATCGACAAAACCCTCGCCAAGAATCATACTATAGTTCAATAAAAATGCTATATCCCCGTGAAACGTTAATACTTCATATTCATAGTACGCCAACGCCACGAGAAACGTTATCTGCCTTACTCAAGGTACACATTTTTTGCAGGGACTGGGGAGAACACCTTTATTCAAAAATATTTGAGACAGTTTTAGGGAGATCACTTCCGCTTGCTCTTCACCGGATATTATTGAGAATAATTCCAGAAACAATTTCCCTGCTGCACCACGTAGAATCACCTCTTCGAGAAGAGAAAACTCAACTTTGATGATGTGAAGAAGTAACCAGAATTCGTCTAAAGGGGGGGGGAGGCACTTCGTCATTGAGGATGAGAAGCTTCCGGCATGACGGGTGGTCCTCACCACCCTTGTCGGTATAGGAAACGGTGGGGGTTGACTACCTCCCCTCGATGACGAGTTGTATTTTCTAAGGGAGGGGTTGTACCGTAGCCGGTGATAACCCTTAGAACTCAGCCACATTTCCTGCAAGTGTTGCTGTTGTCTTCAAGTTTTTCAGTATGCCTTCGGACGAGTCGGAGTAGTCAGTCTATGATGAGGTAAGCAGTATTCAATATATGGTTATTTCTATCATTAATATCTTATTTATTAACCTGACTTTCACAGGCTTACTTTTGCTACCTAAAATAGTGTATTGCGTATTAAAGGCAGAGGAAAAGATTCGCAAGGCGACATGAAACAGATTATTTTACATGTTACAACGTATAAAAGGCATCAGGCATTGTAACTTGTTTTGAATACTGATAAAAGGCATATCAGTATTCAAAACAAGTTAAAAAATACCGACTATACATGTTATGACAATCTGGTGACTAAATTAAGTAAGACTAAAAATTAAACTAATAAAAAATTCATTTATAATACTAACACTCATCGGCAGTGCACGAGTAACAATTTCATTTACTTCGAACATGTTTAGCCCTATTATAATTTACGATCAATACGTGTGACTGTTTTCCGCCTGAATATTATTAGGAAGGGGGGGGGGAGTTGTGAATAAACAGTCTAAATGCATTTTGTGATCAAATTGCATTGCAATTAATTTTATTATTATTATTATTACTACTCACAATTTTCAGGAAAATCAACTGCAATATATCTGGTTGATTCAAATAATTTACATAAAAAATTTTAAGATTATTTTAAAAATTACTTTAAAGATTTTATTAGAAGTGAAATGAAAATTTTTTTCAGAACCTCATTGGAATAAAATTATATACTCTAATGAATATCTTTTTCTTATTTGTTTGCATATACATTAAGTCATATGTTGCTGGTAATTTTTTATCCTACAACTTATAAATAAAAAATTCTTTTTAAAGATGAAGCTGCCATTTCAATTAGTCTTTGCAAACAATAGGAAAAGTAAATGAACTATTATTGACTATTGATGGTGAAGGAGTAATGTTGATCCAGAACCTTCTTTCAATACTGGATAATTTTTTGATAGGAGAAATAAAAACGGCACTTCAATACGCATCACTTCACCTTGAGTTATTCACTGCGAGAGTTTTTGGATTCCTTCTCCTATCAAAATTAGTTACAATCCTACATCCTCTACACTTTCTAGAAGAAAATATTAGTACTGTTTAGTTTTTAAAACCTTGAGATATTTGATTTTATGCTTGTTATTAAGTTTACTTTTTAATTATTTGTCTATTGTCATTTCTTAAAATAAAAAGAAGATTTCTCTGTATGAGACGGATTCCTTGAAGCCAAACATTGAATGAAATGCAGGATTCAGAAACAGAAAATACTTCACAATCTTTTAATCGATGCATTTTATATTGGACAAAATTCCTTCGGATCTATCTATTCATATTCGTTCCACATAAATTCATTTTTGAAAAACAATAAAACTGTTCAAAATTCTAAATTTTCCGTAATTTTTTCTTTTTTATTAATATGAATTATTTTAATACACGTTATTAGTTTTTTAAAAGTGATTTTATCTATGTTGCTAATATGATAATCTTAATGATGACAATAATTCCTGGGTTCTAAATTTTTGCAGATGATGGTTTAGTTTGGTTATATTAATGACCCATTTGAAGCAACACTAGGGCTATTTTGGGACGGACCTCGTCATTTTGAATCGTGGTCAGATGACGAGGACGACACCTGAGGTGGCACCCCCCTCTCCACACCAGCGAGAGGACGTTTGGTCATGACGGATTTAACGTGCAACAAACCCCCTTACACGACGGTTCTTCGGTGAAATCGGGACACGAACCTGAAACCCTCCGGTTCCGAAGCCGAGACCTTACCACTAGGCCAACGCAGCCCTTCGTTGCAGATGAATAAACAATGGAAAAATAATTATTCCAGAAGCGATTATGCAATTTTTTCCCCTTCTAGTCATTTACAAAAGTATCGAGGAATTTTCTGATTTTCTTTCTTTTATAATTTATCTGTAACATAAATAAACATATGAGAAAAATATTAAAATATTCACTATAAACTCTATTAGGTGATCAAGACAGTTTCTTTTCTATCAAGCAAAGAAGCAAATAAGTTTCTTCATTTTTAAATTGGAATGTTATGCATTTTTAAAACATTGCTAGGATTTCAAAACACACTTCTTAAGTCAACCCGATCTTTTCCATAGTTTGATGCAGCAAATAACATTTCACGTTTTAATCTAATACCGTTCTAAAACTAAAAAGATAAAGTCTAAAAGATGAAATTTAAAGTATATGATGGGTTGACTGATAAAGTCATGATGATGATTAAAAGTTATAATTCAAATATGATTAAAAGTGACACAATGGCTATTTTCGGACGGACAGTTTAATTTCTTGTGAGAGAACGATTTCTCTCATTTCAAGCATCTAATTATTTTAATAATAGATGTTTTAATAAATAATGATAGTAAAATTTACACAAAAATTACTACACAATAGATGGAATCACATTCTCTACATAAAATAATAGAAAACGACTTCCATGCCTGACATAATAATACAGCTTAACAAACATTTTTCATGAGAAGCCCTTTCAGATGACCGCTTCTTTGGCTAAGTGATATTATTTTTGTGACGCTGATGCGAGCGGCATCTATGATTTATATCTACGGATACTTTCTGCAGATTTATTAGAAAGGGAAGAATGTATCTGCTACCCGAAAAGCAGCTGATAACACGCAATATATAAGGAAGGATTTGTATTAAATAAGCATCCATATCCACAGAGAATAGCGAAATATTACAGGGAAAGTAGTGAGTCAGTTGCTGACTCATCGATCCATTCATCAATACTAGATTATGTATTTAAGGATATTGAGACGCTTTGAAATCTTTAAATTTAACGCTCTGAAATATTCTACGAATGATATAAATATATCGCTTTAAATCCTTATGTAAGCTCAAATTTTCAATATTTATAAAAAATATAAATCTGAATTTTGAAATTTTATACACTTGTGTGTTCTTCCTAATATTAGACTTCTCTCCTATTTTTAATAACCAATCTTTATAATCTCAAAAAAAGTCTTTATAAACATACAGCAATTTTAATCGAATGAGTGCATATAAAAATATTGAATTCCATCTGATAAGTTGACAAAAACAGATTTAATGCAATTTGAATAATGAAGATCCCATTTCAGATGACTGTTTCAGTAAGATACGTAATGCCAGGAAAAGCAACACTATCTTAAATTTTTTTCTAATTTTCTTCATTCATTAATGAAAATAAATAGGCATCAGAAATTTAAAAAAAATTAGAATTATTTTATTATGAGCAAAATGCAAGTTAAAAACAGCAGACAAAAGCGTTTCAGACAAAGCGATAAAAGTGGCGTTTCATTTCAATGGTATGTTTTTCGACAACATATTCTACACTAGAATATTTCTCTGATTTTCCAATCAACATTTTTATTCATATTTTACAGAATATTTAATAAATCAAATTGTTCTGATACTATTCGATTATCTCTTTTTAATACAATATATGACGTTTTACTGTTGCAATTATTAACAAGCATCTATAGATCAAGAGGTGATTATGAACAGATAAACACAGTTATATATGTATAGTTTAAAGAAAATCAGCATATTCATAAAATCTGTCAAAGTTTAAACTATTACACAAAAGACGATTGAAAAATCGCAGTAGTCATATGAAGTCGTTTTGTTTGAAAAAAAATATTCATGTAAAATGCAAAATAAGTTTTCAATGCCCATTTTAGTAAAAAATTATCTATCCATATTCTTTTATTTTTTTCATCTCTGTTTATTAGGCAAGATTGAAATCTTCCCAAAAATACAGTGTACAAGTGTACCTTTTTAGAATGCTCTTCTAATTTGCCAAGAAAGTGTGCATTTTGAGAAACGCATCCGCCATTCTCTCGCTTAAATAGGCAGACTGGATTCCCCAAATAGAAAAATATCCCACCCTTTTCTAAAAATAAATAAATAAACACCAACCAGGCACGAAAAGAAAAATAAAGAATGCTTTAGAAGAGTTTTAATTTAAAATGTATTTTTATATAAAGAAAAAAATAGCCTGGAAATGCAAGTGGCAGGTATGAAAGCTCGGCATCTCTTTTTTATTTTTCTTTCGTTGCTTGAGGTTGGTGAGAAAATATCTAAATTTCATTTCTCCAAGCGTACATTGTTTTGAACGACGTTGTTTTATTAAAAATAACATAGAAATTTATTAATAATAATTGAAATACGAAAAAAGTTTCGAAAAGTGAAAAGTTTTGTTTATTTGCGTAAATGTATACCAAATCAGCGGGAGAGGTCTTCCCAAAACTTTCTCGCATACTCTCTAATGAACTTGTCATGTCAGAGAATGCCTTACATGGCAATAGTCGTTACGAAATATTAACTTTTGGCGTGAATTTGATATCTTTACTGCTTCTTACCGCTTCATCCTTAGAGAGTTATTTGTTGATTTATCCTTAGGTTGAATTAATAGTTTCCAAAAATAGAATTTCTGTTTCAGATATGTTTTTCCCAAGAGATGGGAACAAACATTTGACATAGAACCGTACTTCTAGTCCCAAGAATCCCATGCCAAATTTGATATAACTCATTACATTTTTAAATTATAGCGTTTATATGTTTCTGAAAGTACATGACAGACGGACAAACAATCAACTCGTAGATTCTATTTGGCTCAAACGTTGATAGGTGTCTACACTATAGAATGGCAAATCTGTTACCGATCTTCTTCTCTCTTCGTTTTGTAATTATCATTTTTAGATACACCCAAACAACCGGACAGACAGACAGACAGACTTCCCCTGAATAGATTTTGTGTACCGTATTTCTGTGTAACGAATTTTTTTTCTATCTAGCTGCCTTCGTTTTGTAATTACCATGAAAATTTCAACCGCCTAGTACAAAGCGTTTTTTAGTAACTTTTTTTTAACAGACAGACCGACAAACATTTTCCAAAAATGGGTTTTTCAAACTCAGGAAGTTCGAAAGTGTGTAGTTTCTTCAAAATCTCGAGTTCGAATTTTTTGACGAATGCTATACTTTCTCTCCGTTTACCAAAAAGTAAAAATTGTAAATAGAGTATCTTAAATTATATGTTTTTCGAAGTCGCGGTGGCATGCTGGGAAGATTTGGTGTTGAATGTAAAAGATTCCTTCTTTCGAAGCCCACCTTGTAAGTAGGTCTGGTGCCTGTTATATCCGAAACAATTGAACAAGTGCGTAGACAAGTAAATCCACGCACTTCGGTAATTCGAAAATTTAGCAAGGAGAAGATTTTTATGGTTACGATTAGTTCTCGTATTGTTTTAAAATGGGACTTAAATATAAAAATACTAAATCAATCCTTGCTCTTGATTAATAATAAATTTTAAAGATAGTACATGAATACTATTATTCGAATAAAATTTTCAATTTCTTGAAACTATTTTTGAAATTTGATTTTAGTTTTACAGTGAAAGAACTATTTAAACTTAAATTGATTTGCTGAGCACAAACGAGCAGATAACCTTCCTAAAACAATCACGAAATTTATTCCCGTTTGTTAAATTATAATTTATTAGGTAAAAAAAAAATCTTGGATTCAATATAAATGTTTTCCTTGTTTATTCTGGTATTGAATAAAAGGAGAGTTATTTTTTTCATACTATTAAGAATGAATTTTAAATATTTCCATGCTGCATTTTCCCATCTTAATTGCTGCTAAAAAACAGCGTGGTTTTCCTGGCTAAGAAGTTCTAAGGCTCGCTGAAATGAAAGAAGGCTGCAGATAGATCGAAAAGAAAATTAGTCCAAAATATTTTGTCCTAGACTAGAAAAAATTTTATTAGCCTAGTCAAATAAATAAATGTGTTAAAAATTCCTTTTTTTAATTATAAGTTATTATGATCAAAAAAGGGCATATTTAATGTTAGTTTATTAAATCATAAATTAAGATAATAGAAATTGATTTTTAAAATAAAATGTTGCGTTACTTTTTCATTAAATGGTTGTGTTATATTTCCTTTGATAAGTACTGCAAAATAATATTTTCAATGTGGTTAAAATGTATTATTTATTTGTAATTTTTCATAACAAGTAAGTTTTAATTTGAATGTAACGAAATGGTTGATTATGGATAAAATTTTAAGAATTTTATACCTATAATCGTTTTTTGAAGATTTACATAGTAAAAAAAATGAATAAATAAAAAATATATTTTCTCAAAGTTACAAAAATTTTTAAAAAATGATTTTATTTAAACCATTAACCTGTTAATTAAGTCAAAAACTACTGAAATGCGAAACTAAATTGTGAAATTTAGTTCATAATGTTCATTGCTGGGACCACAAAATACGTAAATTTAGCACTGGCATCATGCCTATTGAATCTATAGAAGATCGAATAAACTTTATTTTATTGGTTTCAAATGGTAATTTGAAGCCATCTTGGAAGAGAAACTTGCAATCGTTTCAAAACTAAACGCTCCGTCTTAAAATAATACCGGGTTTACACTCGGCCAGTAGGCAGCGTTAGCATAGAAAGGCTGAGAAATGCTGTTCGGTAGATGGCAAGTAATTGTCCTGACTGAGCAGCAACATGCCGTTGTACTCCGCATGCGTTTGTAGAAATTGGCGTTTTTTTTTTGTTTTTTTTTGGCGTGAAAAAATTGATCATAGATTAAATCCGACATTTTTTGTTCTTTCTACTTTTTGATGCAAGGTTTTATATATATAGTTTTCCAAATTTAGTATATTGACCTTTATTTTATTTTACCCTGTTTCTTTGTGTAAATATCCATCATTTTAATACGATACGCTGTGAAAAAGAAAAATTCAGGGACGCCAAAACGGATATTTATAGCCAAGTATGAGACTCATAAGAATTATAATACACACTTAGCACTTCGTCCGGAGAAAAACATAAAAAAGGAAAAGTGACAACTCATTGAAAATTCAGATTGATAAGTTGGGGAGTGGCCGAGATGATATACACGTTCAAAACTCTTTGCCATGATTCACTGCTTTGATTTTTGTGTTTAATTCTGAAGACCAGAGAAAATGTCTGTTTATGAAGATGATCCACTCATAGCATGTTAAAACCTTTTGGAAGAGCCATAACATTGGATATCGACTGATCTTTTTATCGATGAAGAGAGTTAAAAGGAGGTAAGATTCTTAATTAATTTTAAATTAACATAAATAAAATTATCCAAATTTTGCGAGTTGAATTTTTCAGTTTAAGTTGATAATCCGAATATAAAGTTATCATTTATCGTTTTATTCAGATATTTACATTCAGATTAAACTTCATCATTTTGGATGATGAATTTTAAATTATGTGGTGTAGAGATATCCACACATAGTTATTTGGCCATATATATATGAATGAATATGTTGAGGATCGAATATAGGATTAAATATAAAATGATAGCAAAATCAAGCGAAAAATGTTAATAATGTTAAAAAGAGACAAAATTTTCAAAAATTAAATAATTTTGTATTATATAAAGAAAAAATACACTTGGTTTTCTTACACCTGCAGAGTAATGGATTTCATGCAATGCAAACTGAGTGGTGCCTAGAACGTATGAGTTATGGTGATAAAAAATATGTTATTAGCTTTCATACCAATACAAATTCTTTTATTATGAAATATTAGGATTGCAGTGAATGTGGTTGCCTTGAATTATTAACATAGTAATAAAATTAAATAAAGTCTAAATAAATATTTATAATGTATTGGAGTATTAATGACCATTGGAATTTTAATTGTATTATAATAATTTAAATTTAATGCGTTTTAATAGCTCGCCTTTGTGTTAACAGCATTTCTGTGAAACAGGATAACATTCTGAAAAGATTTTTTTGTTCTCATTTAGTTTTATTTTGTGAAAATTCATAAGATGCGCTGGAGGAAAATTAGGATTTTAAAATTTGCATTTCGCATACAGTGACAACAGAACCGAGTTTTTTTTCATTTAGTAATAAAATTTTTATACAGATCAAATATTATACAGATACAATATTATACAGATCAATGCACGAAAAATAATTAAAAATATTAAAAGGCGATTCAAATCTTTTGTCCGAACCTCGTAGTATGATAAAGTTTTATTCTTTATTCCTATGATTTGTATTCGCTTATCTTGCATCTATTTATGCAATCTGAAGAAACAAAGAATTATTTATGGCATAATTTACAGAAAGAGTGCTAATTTATAAATAAAATTACGTTATTTAAAGCGGAAAATTTTGTTTTGAAATTAAAGTCCGAAAAGGAAGTGTGTTGCCATTGCGTTAGCAATGACAAAAGTCGATATATGAGATATTTCATGAAGCAATAAAACATTTCAATTACATGAAAGCTATAA
Source organism: Argiope bruennichi (assembly GCF_947563725.1). Taxonomy (NCBI): domain Eukaryota; kingdom Metazoa; phylum Arthropoda; class Arachnida; order Araneae; family Araneidae; genus Argiope; species Argiope bruennichi. Next base: position 125,507,162 of record NC_079155.1, on the reverse strand, counting down.
AAATTAATTTAAAATTAGAGCTGCACTAAAGAGAAAAAAATCAATTTTGTATTTAAAATGATGTAAAAAATTCTGCTTGCTAATATACATCTGAACTTATTAAGAAAAAAGCACGAAATGCCGAATTTTAATGTATTAAAAGAACAAAAAAAAAAATTCTCGAAAAAATAATGGTTTATTTTCAAATAGTTCTTGGCCCAACGGCCTACATAGAATTTTGGACACATCGCGTATGCTAGCCTAAAAACCTTATGTTAAATAGCTTCATAGAAGAATCAAAAAGCAACTTGGGATGAAACATTTTCTTAATAGCAGTTGATTTGATTCTTAATACTTTCTAGCCGCTTTTAACGACCATGTTCGTTTGTCTTAAGTACTACAGAATTATTGAATTAATAATATAGATAATTTTAGAATTCGTATGAGCCTTTTTCTTGCACTTATCTTTCTATAAGATTCAATTTTTCATGTTTATGTCATTTCTTGCAGATACGTGCTGAAAATTAAACTTTAAAAAGTTTAGTCTATATCAGAATAAAATTCTTAATTTAAACTTTTATCAATGTGATGGCAACACTTTGATAAAAGCTAATTTTTCCATGCATGCGTAATGAGTTCATGAAGGAAAAGTTTTATTTTTATTTTGTAGGAAATAAATTATTAGAAAATATGATTAAAATATATAAAAAAACTGTTTAAAAATAGAAATTTAATTTATATGTTAAAAATTTGGGATGGTTGAAAAGATTATATATATCTATCATAGTTTTGATTTACGCATGTTCGTACTTTACTTGAAACCAGCAACTTATTTCCTCGAGTTTGAATTTACTACGATTCTTTCAGTGTAAAAAGATCTTTCTCCGCAAAATTTCATTCATTTAAAAATTTCATTCATCAGTAAAACACGACATGTGATTCAGCTTGTCGCTGTTAAGTTATTCTGCCAAATGTAGTGCAAACTATAGGCTGAATAGATGGTCACTAATCAGATGTCGATATTCAGCAGACTTCACTCCAGAAAGAAAAACTGCCTATGTCGACTGTTTATCATGTTTTTAATAGTTTTAAAATAGGGTTTCAACTCTCAGTATCTTATTTTTAACTCTCCACACCTCCCTTCCAAAGCAGTGACGATTTTTGCCCACAGAACTCTTGCTATTTCGCCGATGTGAGGGAACGGTTACCGACAGGACAGCAATTAGAAGGAAAATTATACAGACAATTCCCTTCTTTGCCCCTCTGTTGTTTCTGCCCCTGAGTTTCTAATTTAAAATAGCTCATATAATTAGCAAGATATTATTTTTTTAAATCTGTGAGTGTACCTGTTCGTATCTGTATAACAGATAGATCTATAGATTTGTCTTTCTAAATAAATAAAAAATCTATAACTATGTGAGCGAATTAATTTGTCTCGCTCTTTATATAATACTGTTTCTCGAGTTGTATGAGTTGAACCCTCTGATTGCGTAATTTTTGAAACTCACTATTTAGATGCGATGTTTGCAAATAAGTTCAAATAGTTTTCGAACATGCACTGATACTATATTTTTCACGATAATATGATATAATAAAAATCTGTTATCTTAAAAATAAACACAATAACTGCGAAAAACGCGGGATGAAATAGAAAATGGACTCACTGCCAACCCACAGAAATCGTGGGATAAACAGCTGGAGGGTTAATCACAGCGTATATGAATCCGCATTATATATGTCAACTATATTCAGAATTCCAAAACGAAAGAAAAAATTTTATTGTTTAAAAAAACAAAATGGTTTCAATAGTTTTTCAAAAAAATAATTTTTTTTAATATACTTTTCTATTGCCCTTCATTTTTTGCTTAAGCGATTTATCAAAATACATATAAAAAATTTATATTCCAAAGTAAAAGAAAGAACTCAAACTTCTTCCAAAATTACCCACATCAATTCTTACTAAACTGGAAAAGAAAAGAAATGAAGTAGTACTAAAAATTCTTTACAACACTGCGCAGTACGTGAGCCAAGTAGGTTTCTTTCCCAAGATTCGACATGACAACATCAGTCTTTCTTAAAGGAAGATACAACGAAATAAATTCTTTCCAAAACCATAAAAGTTATAAAATAGCCATAGAGAAGCGCATAAGCAACTCAACTTTGACTCGGAGAATGATTCCATTCGCAGGAATCGGCTCCTTAAAAGGTTTTCTCTGTCATTTACACCGCAATAGAATTGACAGCTGAGCTCTCTTCCCGTTTCCAATTTTCCCTGTAGGAAGGGAGTTTTTCCCCTTTATTTCCTTGCTTTTAAGAAAAGATATATCTCTTTCGAGTTAAGAGTTTTGAATTGTTTTAGATGCAAATATGCTACTATCAGAATGTTTCGTAATTGAAAGAACTATTTCTTTTTTCCCTTCACTGACAAGCTTTTTTTTTATGAAAAAAATTTAGAAAATTAATTAAGGTAATTAAATAGGAATGGAGAAACAAAGAATCATCTACAAAATTACAAAATTTAAGCTTTTTTAAAAATTTTGATAATGATTTCAGGCTGCAATACTTTCTATAAATTGAGTTAAAAAATTAAGTAATTGCTTTCTATATAAAATATTAGCATGCAGTTCTCATGTTAAAATTCAGTTGTAATAAAAAAATCAGAAATTATTGATTATCAGTTATTGGTTGAAAAAAAAACCATTTCTTTTTTTTATTTTCTGGAAAATTGTTGACTTGTTTGTTAAAGAAAAATGCGGTAATCGCTCGTGCATTTTCAGTAGGAATTTTATCAAGGCGACTAAGCACTTTAATTTATATTTTGCTCATTTGCAACTCAAAGCTTATCTCTCGGGATCCTCAATTAGCTACAAAGCAATTAATCTCGCTTATAAAATCTGTCGGATGGAATTGAAACGCTTTTAAGCTAAAAGCTGTAATGGTCAAATAGATGAGCTATTTTAATTAACTTCCATTTTCAGGACCAGTTGTTGTGAGTTTGGAGCAAACGGGGAGATGTTTCATGTTTTGTAATTGAATGGAGAATTTTTTTTTCTTCAAATAGTCTGAAGTGCTTTGCAAAAGTCTTGCGGAAAAAGAAAAAAAATTAAATTTTCAATTCAAACTTTTGGTAAAACATGTTGTCAGTGCATTAAATTATTTTTTTTTTTCCTTTCTTCTGTCGGTTAAAAAAATGACGGTTTGTTGCTTAGAGAATTCTTTTATGCGCCTTTATTATATTTCATAATAAAACAGTTGTGGTAGCATTAATGAAGCATTCACGTGGCCTTCAAGTTTTCACGAATTTACTCTAATATACTATAATTTTCTAAAAGCAAATGCGCCATGTAAGATATTAATACTGAAAGGTTGCTCATATTTAATTATAAGCGTTAAAATTTGATATTAAATTAATAAAAAAACGAGGATATTCCAGTATTTGAACGCTCACATGTATTTGGATACCTTAGAAATGGCTCGATTCTGTTCCCTGTTTCAATTCAGGGAAAAATTCCATTATGTGCTAAAAAGAATTTTTCGTTTATCGGTAAAAAAAGCAGTATTAGAGAGAGTTTATTTAGAAAATAGAAGACTTTATTAGATCATAAAATAGAACCTTTTTTTTACTGAGAGAGAATTCGCCCCTAGATAGATATTTTTTTTTTATCCGTAAAGCATAGAAACTAAACCACGTCTGTTTTACTGTGATCGCTTAATGTGTTTGATGTAGTGGCATCTTCCAAGTGGAAATATAAAAGAGGAAAAAAAAAAGGATATGATTGAATTTACTTTTTTCGAGCAAGAAGATAACGATTTTAATGTTAATATATTTATATATAAATCTTATATATAAAATTTATATAAAAATTTCAATTTTTCAGCGCATATAAAAAAGATATAAAAACAAGTATTTCCTGCTGATTTTACTTTTTGATTTATAAGTCACTGATAATATATAAAATACTGGATTTCTATTGAATGCCTATGAAATGCATCGAATGTTTCATCATTTCATATATCGCAGGATAATTTTCGGAATTCACTAAAATATCTAGATACATTATAGAATCTAGCTTTCATACATTGACAGTGACATTTATAGGAAATATTATGAATATTTAAAGCCATCTTTATTACAAAGCTATTTTATAAACATTAGAAATGATAGAATTTTATAATATAAGTGAAATTAATTATTTTTTTTTTTTTGAGATTTCTGAAATCAATTATCTAATGAAACTCTTTACCAACTTATCTGTGTTTAGATTCGAAAGTTTGCAGCTACAAATATGTTAGAGCTATATATATATATATATATATATATATAAACTTATATTGAAGATTCTTCAAAATATTTTAAAAATAAGAAACCCAGATTCCGCTCGCTTTTCAAATAAAATAATACGAAAGTTTTTTAATAAATGTCAATATTTTGTGAAAGAGTGTGAAGTTTGATTAGGATTTTGAAGAAAAATAATAATAATAAATTCACTAAATTCACTTCGTGTTGAAAAATAAGAAACAAGAATGCGGCGAAATGAGGGACTTTTCCTCCCGGATTTTCCCCTAGTCTGCAACGTTTGAAAAGATAATTGAATATATAGTATTTATTTTGCACGTCGATGACATGCGCATAATATGGTCATATTGAAAGGAAAACAGAGATATTATGTCGGCATTTTGTGAAATATGTACTAAAGTTTTGTTGAAATAATTTAATGTCTAAGAAGAATTTGTTAGCTCTGCAAAATCGATAAAACTATTTCTGCACTTCGGGGAAAATGCTGAGTTTGGTTCATTTAAATGCAATTCTTGTAAGAACCTCAATCGACTTTTACTCGTAGATTAAATAAATATATTAATTTTGCATAAATATAGTTAAGATAGCTCATATTTCTTTTTAAATATCTATCAATTCTTTGGAATTGTTATAAATCAGATCGCACCAATTAATCTGCAAATCATTATGATGGCGTTGAAGTCAAACCATTAAATGGAGAAAAAAAAATCATAAAAGTTCGTAATAAAGCAGTCTATGGTGCAATATATCCAAATACTTAAAGCCGGTCTAGATGTCATTTTTATTGACTTTAGACTATAAATTTTTTTTTGCGGATTTGATATGCCTGTTTGATGTACTAATACAGGAAAAAAACTGACGAATTTTATTTATGATAATTTAGTCTGAAAATAACAGAAATAATCGGATGACACAGATTCAAAATTTATTATTGACACGATCAAATCAAAGAAATGATAAAGGAAAAATCCCATTAAAGTGGTTATAGATGTTCTCGACGCCAGTCTTGAAAGGTGTGCTCATGGATAATGTTTATTATTAAACTAAGAAATAAAAAAAAATTATAATTTCCAACTATTCTGTTTCCAGTGAAACTCGGCTGATTGAAACGTTTTTAACTCAGATGCGTCGTTCATTCAAAAATGTCCTCTGGTTTCTTGAATTTCTTATTAAAATAACTTTTTTATAATTCTGAATATATTTTTGGCCTAATCCCGTATTATTTTGATTAAAAACTAAAAGAAAAATGTATTCATATTTTAACTCATTTAACTGTTTACATTTATTCGTGCATGGTATCTTTGATGATTCAGCCATTTCTTAATCCCTTAACATTCAAAAATCCAAAGATGTATTTATTATAAGCGAATAGCATGAACGCAAAAATAACTTCCAAAATTTTTAAAAATTCTATCTATTTTCTATTTTATTTCAAAGTTTTTTTTTTTTAAATTTCCTATTAGGTTTATCGAACCTTAAAATATATTTTTAATGTATTGCAATAGAGAGGGAGCAGTAAAATTTACTGTGTATCATTTAAACATTATTCATAAGGATGTTTCCATACAATTTTTTTTTACCTCTGCACACTGAATGCATATGGATAAAAAGTGTAAGTAAAAGTATCACCAAAAAAGTGATAGAATAATTAAATTACTTATAATAATCACATTGAGATTTCTTACTTAATAATGAAAATGATATTTGAATAATTTTATTACAAATTACAAACAAATTAGGAAAAAAAAATTTTTAAGATCATCAATGCTTCAATATTTTCAACTTTTATCATTTCTTTTTCCAAAGTGAAATAAATAATTAACTGAATCAGTAAAATCATTCCGAAATAAGAACGTTTGCAAGTTGAAATAAAAATGTTTGCATTTTACAGATGTTTCAAAAACAGCAATTAAATTACAATTTCTTCTTCAGCTTCGTATCATTATTACAGCACTTTTATAACTAGAATTTTCTGAAAGATAATTTAGTACTCTGTAACTGGATTTCAACCATATCCAAACGATGCGCTTGATTACATCACATATGATTAATTTTTAGATTATTTGAAGTTGTTCTTTACTTTAAATGCTGTAGTAATAAAATCAACATTTATTATGTTATAAAAATATAGTTTTATCAATTCTATGAATTAAAGAGAATATTTTTTGTATTTTCTATTAATCATTTTCTTCAATCACATTTTCTGTCAAACGTATTATAATCACTTTCATTATTTTCTAAGCTACTTTGGTTGTATATATTACTGCTATAAACTCTGTATGCAATATGACCTTCCAATTTTCAATTGAAAATAAATTTAATCGAAAGTCGTATTGTACTTGCCAGTAAAAACACATTTGTAAATTAGACGCTATGTAAATACTTGGATTTTTTTTTAACTTTAGGAATATTCATTACTTTATTTGGCCTTTTTATTTATTATCTGACCCCCTCCCCCCGAAAAAAAAAGAATCGAGTTGCTCGTAACGTCACCGGTGAGAAATATTTTTGTCAAAATGTTGCTGTTTAAGGCAAAAATCATTAAAATGGCAATTCTCAAAGAAATATTATAAATTACTTTGAATTAAAATTGCATTTGTAATATGTTTTTATTTTAAATGAAAGTTTATGAAGATTAGTTCCTTAGATCATTGTAGCTGAATTCTTACTTGGTATTGTATAACAGGCTTCATGCTTTACGATTGTGCTTCGATCTCCAGATTTTTTTTTTTACATAATCAAATGATATTTTTAAAATTTTTAAATTATTTATTTGTACGTTAATTTATCATTATAATTATTAAGGAAATTTGATTTTCATGTTTTTCAAATTCATTAACAGATTGGTGTCATTCAAATACGGAAACGTTCAATCAAATTCATTGATTAGCTTATAAATATTTTTTTTAATGTTCGAATATTGTCATCGATGGCACACAAATTTAAGAAAAATTCTGTTTTAAAATCTGATTTTTATAAATATGAAGGGACCAAATTCAATAAAAGTGTGTGAAAAGAAAGATATTTTATGCGAATACTTCGTAGAAGGAAACATGACTTCTACCTTTTTATGATAGCGACATTTCGAAATGAAATGATAAAGATTATTTATAAATATCAGAATACAATTGCACATTTTAATTTTTATTCCATTTATAAAGAAAGTGCAATATATAAAAATTATCTTATGCTATGTTATTTAAAACGGTGAATTTCTTTTAAAATTATGAGCGATCTATTTAGTATAAGTACTTAAATATCATTCGATAATATTAATCAGGAATTTTTACTGACACCTTTACTTTTTAAAGTCACAGTTTGCTTTAAATAAATAAATAAATAATTATTTTTTTCTGAAGGATCATAAATACAAGAATAATAACTTAAGAGTGATATAATTTATTTAAGAAGTTCGAAGTAATACTTAAAAAATGAAAAAATGAATTTTTTAATTTATTAGAAAAAATAAGGCAGTTGCATCTAAATTGGATTAAGAGTTGCGTAAACTGGAATATATTTCTATATTTAGGGGTTTTGTAAATTAAAGCATTTCTCGAAACATGTAAATTATTTTATTAATTAAGTAAATTTAGTATTACTGCACCAGAGACAAAATTATATGAAATTTCCGAATTTTTTATACTTTTGCTACCAATTATTTACATTTTAACACTTTTATTATGAAAAAAAGATGGGCATTTTTATAGTTTTGACCTCAGTGTATCAGAAATAGAAAAATAGTGTTGATACCCAAACACATTTTTAATTTTTTATTATTGAAATGCATACAAATTCATGTTTTATGATTATTTTCATTTAACAATTTAGAAAGTTCTAATAACTGTGAATGAATTCGTGCATTGATGTGTAAGAAAAAAAGTGGAGAAATAATTGTTTACATATGTCTAAGAAATTGATGAATATTTATATGTACAGAACAGCTCCATTATATAATTAAGAATTATATGTTATCATATGTTTAAAAATCTATCAATAAAAACAGAACACAATTTTTTTTATTATAATCTTTATTTCTTTGCCGAATTATAGGATGTATCACATATTTTAAATATATTTATCAAATGAAGCTTCTTATTTTTTGTGAAATTTTACCTTTTCAACGAAATTATTGCCATGACTGTTAAGAAGATATTTACCAATTTGCATTCAAGAACTAATCAAGTAATTTTAAAAAAATTAGTTTTTTTCCGCTTTGATTAATTCTTCTTCATTACTGTTGATTCATTATTATGCAGTTCTTTTTCTATGAGAGTAGTAATTTCAGATGAAAATAATTGTTTCGATAGATCTATACATGTTCTGAAGGTTTCACACCTGTTCGTAACCATAACCTACTTCTTATTCATGTTTTCTTACCATAAAGTGAAGGAACACGTGACCAATCAAAATAAGAAAAGTACATGTGACGTGTTATTACCTTTAAGTTATAGCATATGTGAAAAAATAAAGAAAATGCGGAAAACGCTTAATTATTTGCTACAAACTGTATTTTGTTTTATTCTCAAAATCAATAACGATATCAAAATATAATTAATGTAGCAGATAAATCTTACATGGAGTGAAAAGTTTTAGAGGGTTTTTCCAATTTTCCACCGATACATCGAGTCTCTTAAGTCAAACATAAAAAAAGAAAAAGAAATAACTTTGGTGGCGAGAGGAGACTCAAGTTCGATTTCCTATTATTCCAGCTGAGTCAGATAACATTTTCGCAAAATTCCCAGTGGTATTATTTTCGAGCTATTTGTCTGTAAAATGATCAATACTTATCTCGTCTAACAAACATATGCCGTATCATGTGTTTTTATTTATCTACTATATGCGGTTCACTGGCCACCAGTATACAGTAATATAAATTCTGAAAAAAACCCACCAATAATTTCTTTATTCACAGAATCCTATCCAGTTTAAAAATAATTAATATACAGGGTGGCCATTAAAAAACTTTCCTGTTTGGTGGCATCTACAGCTAAAACGAATGAACAAAATGAAACCACATTTCATATGCAGAATGTGGAAGGCATGGGAAGATGAATTCCGCAGGAAAGAAAAAGTTAATACCAAAAGTTGTTGATAGGGTAAATACAGGAGCCATGGAAGTACAGTTATGAATGAATTCGTGAAACTAGCAGAATTTTTTTATTCATCTGTATTTGGGTCTCCTGGATTGTTTCCGTTTGAACTGTTTTGTGCGTTAAGAGAATGATGGATCAGCATTGCATAATAGTAAATAGTTAAATTCCAATGTACTTAACGGGCCGCAGTGTCGTCCTCGTCATCTGATGGTGGTCAAAATTACGAGGTCCGTCCCTAAATAGCCCTAGCGTTGCTTTAAAATAGGACGTTAGTATTATCGGGTAGATGAAGTTAGCTTAGATAAACCGTGTGTTAACTAAAGTCAATATCTAGTTAATTTCAACTCGAGACTTTATTCAAAGAACTAAACTTTACATCTGTTTTTATTCACAAGACGAAATAATACATAAATTATAAGAGCATTCTAGAACAAACTAGAAATAACAGAAAGTAAATCAATAACAAAACAATTTTCTGACAATTTACCTGCAGTCGGATACGAAGTTGCGAACTTTCGCTTTGAGTTCAGAGAATTCAACCACTGAGCCATTCTGTTCACGCCAAGCCAGAGCAAGTTTCTTTACAATATAACTAAACCGAATCTAAATACTTGACAGCCTTTCTTATAATAAATAAAAGAAAGTAAAATTAATGAAATTCATTGCACAACTGTAACAAGTGAAAAGTAAATATTTAAATATAGAATAAAACTTGCAACAGGATAGCCATTAACGCTTTGAATTATGAACCCTTTAAATAAATTTACATGCAAATTTAATAAAATTTGCATGTAAAATAACTCATTATAATAGTTATAACTTTCCAACGTCATATTATATAAGATGTTTCATTCGCGTTTTAGATGAGAGGGAAAACGATGTGCTGGTATTGTGAAATGGCTCCAGAATACCTGTAATTTAATATCGAGATATAATAATCAACAAAATACTTTTTATTTTATTGTTACTATTTTTAACTGAATTTTATTTTTTACTAGCCGCTTTTGGCGAGGAGCTGTTTCGCATGCGAAGAATTCATTAATATTATTGCGTACTTTATTCATGCGCTATCGCATTCAAATAATGCAACACTACCTTTTATATGTTGCTTGGAATTAAATCTTAAGAGTAAGATCAATGGATATATAACAATATAACTCGTACTACTATAGAAGCGTTACTCGTATTGTGATTTTTTTGGTTATGCATTTGTCTATATCTCATTGTGTTATTTAAAATGAAGTTTTTCAGTTATAATCCGAAAAAGGAAATGATTGGTATTGAACGAACCACTAACTTGAATGCTGAAAAGAAGTAGGCTTAGAAATTGTATAAGGATAATAAATGAAACACTCAACATCAGAATATTTTGTTTGGTATCGAATATGTTTCATAATTTTTTATAATATCTGTCAGAATTATTATTTACGACTTGATTTAAAAGTTTGTGATACTGCATAATATTGCAGTAGGAAAGCAAACTATTACGCTGCAATGAGCGATTATTGATTTTTACTAATCAAATTATTTTACTGGAAAATTAAACCCGTTTTTTAAATATATGAATGATGAAAAATTTATATTTAAAAATTTTACTTTTAAAATTACTTACTAATGAAAAGGTTATTAAATATTCATACTTTCAACAGTGACAGAAAATAATTAAAATATTTTTTTTTTTGATAATAGTGGTACCGATTTAAAATTCATTATAACAACGAAAGTACAGTCCGCACTGTTGCAAAATATATCTTAAATATTTTTTTTCTAAATTCAAAAATTAAGAAAATGTGCTGGAAAAAAATCTGCATGACATCTAAACTAGAAGAATCATTGGAAATATTTTTTAATTCTTTTTTATTTTAAGATGGTGCAAAATTATTTGATTGCTATAAATTATAAGTAAAACTCTGTTTCTCTCATTTATTAGTAGATTTGATAGTGTTAGTGGCATTCACTGAGAATGTATAATCCTGTATTCAAAGCATTTATCGCAAAGCAGAATATATCTGCATGGCACAAAGATGCCCCTTGTTTATCCAAGAGCACCTGTAGCCATTTTCATTAAAAAAATCGGCATAATAAATATGTCGATGGCTGAGTGTCCGTTTCGGAGTCATCCATTCTCATCCGTGTTTGTTTCTCCGGGCCGATCCATCATGGCGGAGGAAGTGCATTAGTCGCCAATATCAATGCGAAGTTTCATTTCATTGCTTCGGCTGCAGTCATTTGTCTTTCGTTTCTCCGTGTGTGTTCCATTAGCGGACGGGAGATCAGTTCCGGAACTTAATAATGAGGGAAAGGGCAATTGTCCGGGACTCCTCGGTTTCCAGCACTCAGGAGTTATTTTTATTCTTTAATAGAAGACAGTGTTGACAGGTGTTCGTATGGATATAGTTGCAAATTTCTTCACTTTGAAAAGACGTTGTTGTGCACTCAAGTTAGCAGAGCATATAATACGTTCAAATACAATTATTTAAAATAAGTATGTGCTTCCATTTTGAATAACCGGTAATTACATATTCCAAGTATGAATTAATATGTTCATGGGTTTGACGTGGGTATCTTAGCCTGAGATCCAACCATACATATGTGCGGGGTGTCATGGCAGTAAAATATTCTGCCATTATGATCCGGATTAATTAGAGAATTTTTAATTGCTAATCATATACTTTAAACCTTAAATAATAACATTGAAACTTTATGCACCCACTTTTTGAAAATATTCTCATGTTCTAGTAATAACTATCAAGCCATTTTAACACTGAAAATATATTTGTAAAAATAAATTCTGAAACTAAATGTAACTAATTAATTTTATATTTGTTTTGCCTGAATATTGCATTCAGTATTAAATTTTTTTTAACCTGATATTTTCTTTCTAGTTCATTAACGAAAATGAGAAAGAACTGTCATTTATTATCGCGCTTTTTTTATTTTATAAATTAATTTTTACTAAATCGAATAATAATTTAACTTACATTTTCAAATGACTACTTCGGGTAGGGAATACAGTCATATTTCAGAAGGTAATATTATTATAAAACTATTAAAAGAGAAATTATAAAATGACCATGAGCTACAAAATAAAATTAATTATAATTATGCTAACTACATCACAAAAAGAGTTGTTCTTTATGATTTTTTTATGGTAATCGACTAAGAATATAAAAATTGGATTTGAAATATCAAATATAAGTTTTATTTTACATTTAAATACCTATGAAAAAGTACTTACTTCAATACTGTTATAAACGTAGACTGCATCTTTCTGTTCCTTATTACTAAAACAGCTCTGTTTCAAAGCCATTAGAATTATTTTATGTTTATATACGAAGCAGGCCATACTCTGTAGTGAAAAAAAGTACCAAGATATGCGTTACTTATTTATGCTCGAAACTGAATAGATTTATAATTGTTTAAAATTTTTAAGATTTGTGGATGCAGCAGAACATGTTTTTGTTCTTGGAAAATATGTGGAAAAAAATGAAACCATTAAAATGAATAACGCATGTCACGAAACTTTTTATTTCATATCCTTTTTCGGTATTCTAGTTAATTATCTTAATAAGATGAGAATCGGAAAAAGTTTATTAGTATAATTAACTTTCCGCCAGTGTATTGAACGATGCAAGCGTGCACATATATCGAACTCTAGACTGGGGTAGCGATAATTTTTTTAAAATAAACTGTACGCTCGAGTCACTGAATCAGAAATTAAAAAGATATCAAATGTTGTTCCTGAACGATAGCAATATTTATTTTGAATTATATTTGATGATAACTGAAATTATCGTTTTATTCTAGATTATTTGGCACAGTCCCTATTTGGAACATATTAAAATGCAGTTTTGTGTAATATAGTTTGATAGTGGGATTATTTGCTGAATAATGTATAACGTGATAACATAGTTTAGAAGTAAGCATTATTGAATTTGAGAAATAAACGTCTGCGATATTTTTAATCTCATCAAGATAGCATAGATGATAGGGGGAAAGTGAAAATCTTAAAAATCGCATAAGGGGGCGCGCATAACAGGATAGTTGAATGCATATTGACTGAGCAAAGATCCTTCTACTAAAGAGAGCAAACAAAAAAGAATTCACAGGTTTCACAGACCAGTTAACTGAAATATGCCTTCTCTTGGCTAATAAAAACGTTTTATTTTTCTTCTACTTCAAATACAAACTTCTCAAAAGACCCTGTTTCATAACGTAGTGTTTGGTATTTAAAATTAATAAAATTAAAATTCATTAATTTTAAAGAAATAAGTTTGTTTACAATTACTCATACCAACTTTTATTAGGCATTCAGTTTGGCCTATCAATATACCAATTCTTAGGAATATTATTATTTTCATGTTTGGAGACTCAGGTATCCATTGTGCCAATGTAAAGTTCTTTCGAATTATCTGAACAGTCCAATTGGATTTTTTTTTAGTTTAATTCCTTTTTCTCCACCGTACCACATTTTTATCATTTGCATCTTCTATTCGGGAAAATAAATTTTCACGACTCAATTTAACCTAAAAATTTTTTGTGGCATCCGAAGAGTCAGAAAATATGAAGACACAATTAATAATTTTCACAAGAAATTTTGAATTTCTTATTAGTTACTGGACAGATTTTCTTGCAAATGTAGAAGCCAATGATTTTCTGGATATTTTTTTATAATATATACTGAATTTTTAAAAAAATAATATGAAATTTTCAGTGAATTCTGCGTTATCTTAATCGAAATATTCAAAAGTCACGATCTGCTATTGTAGAGAGCCTGAGCCAATTCAAATTCAGGAAACCTGATCTCTTGGAGTATTTTGAATACTCCTGCATTATAGATGTAGATGAGTTTTCTTTTCCTACTTCTGCCAAAAATTTCCACTATCATCAGTGTTACTTCTGGAATGTGTACTTATGGGAAAAATTTTTTGAGACAAACAAAATTTTCCTTTCACAAAGTTAATACATATTACAAATTCGGTGTAAGTTGCTATATAAAATAAATATTGAAATAAAACAATTTGAAAATTTTACCTTTTGGTATATGAACTAAATTTAGGACAATTAGACAATCAAAAATAATTTATCAAATTATGACATTCTTTGGCACATTTTAATAAGTATGTAGTAATATATAATGTTAAATTTTGCCTACATATAACAATATATATTTTTTAATTCATTAGTTTAATTTCTAAATGCAAACTTTTATAAAATATATTCATTAGTGTTGTTTTCAATTTTCAGTGATGAACTTGTTTTACTCTTGCAGTAAAATTAGTTTTAAATATAAACATTTAAAGCGTGTAATTCCTGACAATGCCGAAGATCAATTACAATTATACTTATAAAACATAAATTAAAATGAAGATCATTATATTTTTCAAAGCTTAATCGATGAGTTTATCTAAATTTTAATTTAGCATACTCTAAACACTACGTCATACAAAGACAAGAAACTCGGCATTTCTTTTAGGCCTTCTTTTTCCCTATGTTAAATATTTTAATTTGAGAAATATATCGAGAATATAGTTGTCTCGAGCAATCTCTATAGTGTACATTTACAATTACGTTCATTAAATCTTCACTGTAAGTGGTTCTCTCGTTTTTAGAAAGAAGAAAGATTTTAAAAATGGGATCTTAAACAGTGGATTGGACAGGAAAATCATTTTAATTAAAAAATAAGGTCAACATTCATTTTATAATATTATGTCTGCATTCTTTACAATAATTTATATAGATCCAAGCAATTTTTTTGAAAAAATAAAATAAGCAGATGTAAGATTTATGAGAAGTCTTTGATTGATAACACCAATTATAATAATATTTTAATAAATATAATTTTTAAAGCATTATCCTAGTTTATTTTTATGTATTTAAAATGTTAATTTTCATGAGTGCTGCATCTTTAGAAGAAAATGTACGGTGAATTTTCTATGATAAACATGTTTTTCTGTGTTACACTTAAAAATTTCAAACATTCAAGTGTCTACGTCTCCTTGACATCTTTCTTTATTTGTTTTTGAATAATGGATTGCGGATGAAAAAGAAGAACCGTAAAAATTCGACGATGACTTATCGACTTAGTTTATTTCGGTAAGAAGATAAATTCCATGTTTAAATAAAAATTATGAATAATACTTTTTCATAACTCAAGCCATCTTTCTGTCTTTTTAGGAGAAAAAGAATATAATAAATTTTAGTGTAATATATTCGGCAAAAGTTTTCAAAATGAAGATTTCTTAGAAACATTGTTTTTCTTCAGTTATCTTGAAATTTTTCTTAAATTCCACAATCCGTGCCAAATATTGTGGTTTTCTACAGTAGGCCAACAAATACAAAATCCCAATTTAACCAAACATTTAGAGCAGTTGACCTAAATTTATCATTTCTTTGAAGATCCAGTTTTTATAATAAAGAAAAATTCAACCAAATATCTGATACATTTGCCTGATTTATTAATTTGAAAATATTTTAATTTTTTTTTGAAAATTTTAATCAACATTAAAATGTTATCACGAGTAGCTCTTTTAAATAATTTTATTCTATTTTTGGTTGGCTTATTACATTTCATAGTTTTCAGCCCCATTTTTGGAGCCTGAAGCCCAATCCATTTTGATTGAATGGGTGAGAAATTTAATTCTTTTAAGCAAAAGGACAAAAAATTTGGATTAAGAATAAAATGAGCGAAAATGCATAAATCACTTACAAATTAATAAACGGTTGTATAAGTAAAGTAATAAAAAAACAGTAAAAAAGTATAAATATAGCATAGAGTAAAAATAAAATGGGAGAATTTTGTGTTGCTGGATATGAAAGTCAGTTTGAAAGGGCACGTATTCAACGAAACTGTTAAATGCAAAGCCTGAACTATCATGTAGCATAAGCCATTAAAAGTGCTCTTGATTTTCTGTTTCAACTTCAATGAAATTCTTGAAAGTTGTTCTCATCACTCGTGATGCGCATCAGAAAGTCTGGTTTTTGATAAATTATTTCTGATAACGTTTTAAGCCATTAATGTCTATTATATGAGTTTGGAAATGCCAAGAAACATTTCACAGTGGCTGACGAATAATAGACATTTTGTTGCACAGCGCATTAGATTCACTTTTTCCTCCACTGGAGCTGTAATCAGTTGTTCGGAAACAGAAATGGCAAAGGTAAGAAAGGAAGACACCATGCACTGAAATGAACATAAATTCTTTACTATTGACTTATTTCAGATTTTGAGAACTATTTCAGAAATGCCCTTATTTGCGCTTCCGCTGTCTTATTTACATGCCTGACATTTAAACAGCTGCCCTATGGTTTCCAATGTTTCCAATAAGACAGTGGGGCCACGGTGGCCTGCTGGTAAGGTCTCGGCTTCGAAACAGAAGGACTTCAGATTATACCAGAACAGATTATACCGAAGGGCCGTCGTGTAAGTGGATCTGGTGCACGTTAAATCCTTCAGGGCCAAACGTCCTCCCACTAGTGTTGTAGTATGGAAGTTTAGAGAGGAAGGTGCCAATGTTGGTCTTAAAAGGGACTTTAACATAACTTAATTAACTAGGAAACCAGTAAAGCAATGATTAGGGAGAAATGATTGCCTATATTTATGGTCACTTTGATATCGGATCTATGGATATCATCTTCCCAGTTTTAAAATCGGTGGAATGATCTCTCCTAGATCATTCCACTGATTGCACAAGTAGGCCAGGTGTTTGTTAAATATGCAGTTTCCTCTCAGTTGTCTCAACATCTTCGTAATCTAAAAGATTGGTTACAGTGGTATAAAGATTTCAGCCTTGCTCTTGTTATGGAATAACGGCTAACAATTTTGATATCTCTCTCAAAATTGTTCTGATTTAATTTAAAAATAGAGCAATAATCTAACAAAAACTTATATAACATATACAATTCAAAATGTGAACTGGTTCCCGTGACTGGTGACGGGAGTCAAAATAACTCCGCGTTGTTCATTAGCTCTGATTATCACGTGGTTTTTTTTTTTGTCCTTAAAAACAATCCTCTCCTCAGTGCCTTCAAGTGGTTCTTTCAGCAGTATGTTGGCAAAAGTCTAAATATGAATACGTGTATGTAACCGAGTTATTCTTTTTCAAAGTTTTTGCTGATATTTATGGAGTTATTGAGCCTGTCTCTGAAACTGCTTTTAATTTGAGTAATGCAAAAAGATTAAAGAAATATTTCTAAAATGATATTTTAAAATATTGTATTCTTCATTTTTGTTTGTTAAATTCTAACAGTTATTAGCATTAATGAAATTCGTAATTTCTAAATAAAATAAATAGTCATTAAAATATTGTTTAGGTTTTTATTTATAATATCTCTCCAACATTTAATATTATGATATTTAACATTTTAAATATTTTTAGTAACTACATGGTTTCCAGAATGCATTCCAAAATAAACTCCAATGCTGTTTACAAACGACAAAAAAAAAACAAAAAACTATGGAATCCTTTTGACTCCATGTCTCTGGGCGCGTGAGGAAATTCGTATCTCCAGTTACGGGTTAAATATTAGTTTTTTAAAAATATTTAATTATAGCAGCTTTAAAAATCTAATGAAATCAATTACAAACACACCTGGTGACTACAGGAAATCTCATTTACAGAAGTTTTGAAATATAGTGTGCTGTATTATAAATGCAAATTAAATCATAGAGAAATAATGCCTTCTTACAAGAAGCGTTCATAATAAAATGCTTTATTCAATGCTGATGATAATAGCAAGTAATTATTATCTATACAGACACCATTGAATTTGTTTTGTTTTTAAATCTATAGTTTTATTCCTTATAAATCTTTTCAATCAAAGTCTTTTAAAATCTGGACTAAAATGAGTACATAAAGTATTATATATTAACAGGAACATCTAAACCAATGCTTTTATGGAGGATTAATACAATTTTTCCACTAATAAATTGTGGTAACCGCATCGGTATATTCTCCCCCAAATATTCATTGCCCTTAATAAATTCTGGGTAGACATATTTGACTTCCACTTTATAAGCGAAATGAACTCTCGCCTTTCCTCTCAATGGCAGTGCTTAAACCTGTTGTGTTGAAGTCATAAAGAGCACAGGAGAGAACCTTGGAGTTTTAACACCCCTGTCGCTTACAAGTTATTGCGGTCGCCGATGGCAACAGGGCGTAAACATGCTGCTAGTGCCTTCACGGGCAAATTTGTGAACTAAATGGCGCGCCCGTATGCCTTTTATAGCGAGCCGGAATGGCTCTGCTTTGGTGTTGTGACAAACAGTGAATCGTCGCTAGTGAGAAAAAACGGCGCACTAAACTCTTCGATTGGGTGAGAAGACTTGCGCACTTAAGTGAGAAATTTTTCATTTTCGTTTTTACTGTACTCCAGATTACGGAAAACAGGAAACTGTTCATTCTGAAGCAACAATCATAAATTTACAAGCTATGGTTCGAAGCGAGGGCTCTCCATTTAGTAATGTAGATATTCTTTAAATATTAATATAACAAAATTAAAATTATTTCTTTAAAAAAAGCCTTTGCTAAGAGTACTATGGGGTAGAAATCAGAGCAAATTGGTAAAAAGATGAATCATCGATAGAAATATTTAAACTCATTTGAATGCATTTCGAATTTTATACATTTTAATTAATAGTGGAATTTTGGAAATTTTCTTTTTTAACATTTAACATTTTAACAAAAACTGATAACAAAAGTTTTGAGCTGATTATAAGAAAGTAGAAGAGCGGATGAGAGCGCAAATGATGAGAGCTCTCCTACAGAATGTCATGTGCATTTCAGTTTCCATTATTTCCTAATTTCTTTGAAATTGCAACTCTCGAAACACGTTCAAATCAAAAGCACTTCAATACAATGAGGCAATAATTCGTCAAATTTGAATTACTTTTCCGTTTTCAGTAGTAAGAATTGACTGGGAAATGAAACTTTCAGCCCATCCTCCAGCTTTGATATGAATGCTAATATTTCTGTTATCCCTGATAAATTAATCTAATTTTTAGTACTCACGTAATGGAGCACTTCCTAAGATTATTTCTGTGGATATATCATATGTAATTTGTAGATTTTTTTTGTTTTGTTATATCACTCTTTGTCGTAAATACTATGAGTTTTGAAATATTCCGTATATTTCTTAAAATTATTTCATTTCCTTCAATCTATATAAAAAAATAGTAGCGACGCTCTCGTCTTTGATAAAGATTTAACGTTTTATTAGATTGGTAATTTAAACTATCTGAAATATTTAATCGCTCAGCTGGATTTTGTTTTAACTTGATAAAACCGAAAAAAAAATGAATAATCAAATCTATAGATATCACACAAACTAACTACTTCACTCTCATAAGGACCATCACCGGCCATGGTACAACCCTTCCCTAAGTAAGTACGTCCTATCATCGATGGGAGCAGCCAGACCCCCACTTTTGCGTGTACTCACAGGGGTGGCGAGAGCCAACCACCATGCCGAAAATGTCTCATCATCAATTACGATGTGCCCCCCCCCCCCATGGAACCAAAGTTATATATCTATGTCTATAGATATATAACTTTTGTATTTGACGTTGTTTCAGAAGTAGTTGCGATGCCACTGAATAAATGCATTTAATAAAACTGGTTATAAAACCAGTTTTTTTAAAACACAATTTTTTTAGGGTGTTGTAAAATAGAATTTATTTTGTTCTAATTATTTTCTATTATTTGGCCTTAAATTATATATATTATTATACATTTTAATGAATCTTGAAATCATTGTTCTTCAATTTGGCTTCCAAATAGTATTATGCGTATTCTAAAATTAATTAAATTAACAGATTACATGATAAATAAATTCTCCATAGAATTGAAATGGAATTTTGTCATCGGAAATTCAAAGGAATAAGAAGAGAATAACGCCTGGAATTTTTAAATTCATAACTCATGAGGAATTAAATGAAAATTCGATTCCAAAATTCTATTTTACAGACGTAAAGATAGTCAAATTAAATAAAAGATTGTACAAAAATTGAAAATCTCTCTTTTAAAGATTTTGATTTATATATATATAGGTAAGGAATTTTTTAGGATAGGAAAAATTTAAATAATATTTGTTCAGATTTTCAATAGGATTCTTAAAGCATTTCGAAAATATGTGAGCATATTCTCATATCTTTGTATTTTTAAAATCTTCTTAATAACGATTATTTCTTTTTTGACACAACTGGAACTGAAATGAAGAATCCAGGGGTGTGAAAATGAGTTTTTGACATATTAATTGTAATCAGATTCAGAATATAAATAAAAAATGCAGGATATAGAAATATTTTTTTAAAATTATGAAATTCATGTGTAACGCATTAATAAATTCTATTCATTAGATTTCTGAAACTGATGTGTATTAATCTAAAAAATTAACATATATTCTAAGGAGTTCACGATTTTAGCAGATCGTTGTTTCTTAGAATAAATAAAACAATGAGAAATTGTTTTCGACTAATAATTTCATAATAGGATGCGTTTAAAATTTAATTTTATGCTGTACTGTAGTGATGAAGTACTGAAACATTTCTGTTTATTCGGTTCTATTCAAATTTTCTCACAGATTTCCTGTTTCAGTGTTAACACCATAATTCCGATTATGTTACTTATTTCATTTTAAGTAACATAATCGGAAGTAAGTAGACAGAGTGACTCATAGTCAAACTTCGTTTAAATGTTTAGTTTAGATATATTAACGTCCCGTTTTTAAAGTATCACTTCGGCTATTTTGGGATGGAACTCGTCATTTTGAACCGCGGTCAGATGATGAGGACGACACCTGAGCTTGCACACTCTCTCTAAACTTCCACACCATACCAACGGGAAAACGTTTGGCCCCCACGGATTTAACCGGCACCAGAGGTGCTTATAAGATGTTTCTTCGATGGAATTGGGCCTCGAACTGGAAGCCCTTCGCTTTCAAAGCCGAGACTTAACTAACAGGCTAACGCAGCCTCTTGCTTAAAATACGATATATCGCCAATTTGTATCGAATCTATATACCATTTTCCCATTAATTTGATTTAATTTGACTATCTCTTAAAAGTATTTTAAGTAATAAGCATGCAAAAGTGCAAGCCAGTTGCTTCTTTGAGTTCCGAAAAAGTATTTTCTTTCATTCACTTTCACTTTCTGTACTGTTTATGCGAAAAGTTTATAAATCAAGATGAAAGCTGCTAATAAGTTTGCCTTCATTTTAAAATTGAATAATGCAAATAAAATAACTTTCCATATATATTTACATTTTCTTTAAAAATTACGAATTTGCTTTGAATCGAGATTTACTCCACTGTGTGTGAAACGGTATTTTCCAAATAATGGTTACCTCGCATATGCAGCTTGCATTAAATGAAATATTATGCTTTAGGAAATTCATGATGGCACAATACTAATTCCTTATTTCCTGCTTTCCTCAAGTTCCATTAATCTAAACATTCCCAATTACGAATGGCCACGCGTGTGCTCGCAAGCTCCATTAACCGAATTCTGCGATCTGTTATTAATAAAAATAGAGCCAGGACTGCCTACCTCTTTACATTCACTACATTGCTTCATTCATAAACTATGCATGGAAACAAACTTTCGGTAACTTCAAAGACTCTAACGTATCTCTCAAGTTATAAGAGTATGTCGGATTTGTATGAACTTCCTTTCAGTTTTCTTAAAGAATATCCGTTTTGCAGACAGCTGCCTGAGCTATCAAAAGCGTGGAAGGTCCTTTCAAATTCTTGAAAAGAGGTCATATAACAGTTACAAATAATGACAACCCTTAAGGGCTAGTAGATGACTTTTCTGTTTTGAATATAAACAACTGTCCTAACTTATAGAATGGTAACCGTTTTATTTAAGTTATTGTCAAACCTTTGTGCTTGTTATTTCTAACTTGCAAAATCTAATCAGCTCAAACTTTTTGTAAAATTTTTCTCTTCATTTTATTACCAAATCATTTGGCTTTTTTTTATTTAATAGTTTAAAAAGCGATGAGATCTTACTTATGTTTTGCATTCATACAAAGAAGGTATTTAGCAATTGTTAACTAAATACTTTTTTTAATGTTTATGTATTACTAAAAGGAAAAGAAAATAAACAGTTGCATATCATTTAAAATCTAACTTAATAACTTTATATATTGTTGTGGTGTTTTTTTCCATTTATTCCTTTTACTACAAATTGAATGATATTCCAAATTTAGGTTAATATGGGACATTCGAAGTTTGTATTACATGAATTGTGACTACATTATAGCATCCGTCTATTAACAGAGGTTTATATCTGAATTTCTGTAAGTATAAAATGTAATGAAAAAAATTGGAATTTTTTAAAGGTTCCTAAAATTATAACAATTGAAAATGGTTTGTTTATGGTCTCAAATATCTTAAAATAAAAGTTTGAGTGGTTGAAAATGTTAATTTAACAAATCATCAAACTGCAGGCAAAACTAACATACTGAAAGTCAGAACGAAAAATATTCGTTCATAATCAATGATGTTGCCATGTAAAAAAAAAAAAAAAAAAAAAAAAAAAAAAAAAAAAAATTACTCTTCGAATACTCACGATGCTTCTTCATTTCAGTTATATAGTAAAATGTAATTAAGACATTTCAAAAAATTATGATTGCATTTATTGTTTCAAAAGAAAAGGGTTTTCTAAAATTGCATGAGAAACATGATTCAACATAGCAACACGCATCAGACTTTCATTTAGAAAATTGAGAGAATTCTCGTTAAACTCTTTGTTTGTAAAATTTATACAATTCTTTACTTTAACCCAGATTCTTCTTTAGAAGTAAAACATAGTTTGCTTTTAACCACTTTATAAATAAATAAGTTTGAGAGCTAACCGTGAGGGTGACTGAAAAAAAAAAATTGCTCCTTTATTTTTATTTCGTCATTTTTCGAAGTACTTTAATGCAGCTAACTTACGCAATAAATTAGGATACTCTAGAAAAAAAAAGATTCTTGAAACTAAATAACCTGGCAGAAATGCATCAAAGAACAAAAACAAATAAAAAAAAAAGTGTAAAAGAAGAGAGTGAATGGCAAAGTACCGTAAATTAAAAAAAATGGTTGAGCAAAAATTGGCTTTGCAAATGATTAATTACCATAATTTTCAAAGTTATAAATGCTTAGCCTCAGGAAAATATGAAACCGGTTTTTTTTTTAAATTTTTTTATTCTGAAGTTGTAGGTAAAATCTGTAATAAACAACGTTTCGAAAATATCTACTTTTTTTTTCTTGAAGGCCATTTAGTTTAAGTAGATTGTTTCTGATTTTTTTTCTCAAAGTGCACCAATTAATGCTGATTTATAAATGCGTCAATTAATACAGATTTATAAATAACATTTAAGTGAAATAATCGGAAATGAAAAAGTTGCATCTTACACCAACATTGACTGTATTTTTTTTGAAAAGTAAAGCAAAAGTTACATTTTTTCACTTACACGTTGTTTATATTCACATCTCGTTTTCTTTCTGTCAAGTTTTTCCGCGACCATTGAGGGCCGCGGTGGCCTGGTGGTAAGGTCTCGACTTCGGAACTGGAAGATTTCAGGTTAGAGACCCGATTTCACCGAAGAAACGTCGTGTGAACAGGACTAGTGCACGTTAAATTCATCCGGGCCAAATGTCCTCCTGCTAGTGTTGTATGAAAGTTTAGAGAAGGGATGCCAGCTGAGGTGTCGTCCTCGTCATCTCACTTCGGTTGAAAATTAAGAAGTTCATCTCAAAATAGCCTTAATGCTTTAAGACGGGACGTGAATATTACTAAACTTCACAATCATTGTAATATTAAAGTACTTATTGTATGAGTTCCAAGGTTTCAGCAACATATGGTTTTCTCATTATCTAAAGTTCACAAAATGTTCTATTTTCTTGTTGTAGTTAAAATTATCCTCTAAAGTACATTCATTTCTTCTCTGCTAATTACGGATAAAGGAATAAGGAAGAATAGGACATCTGGGAGAACACTGAAGCTGAACGACGGTCAAACAGAGATCACTTCATCGGATTCATCGATCGGTTGTCATTTTCGAATTCATTTGTCTGTCAGCAACGGAATTTCTGTATTTCTTTCGATTTCTCAAAAGCACCAAGCGCTTTTATTGTAAATAATTTGACATACAGGGTTGACTAAATTAGGGGAAAAAACGAATATTCCAGTTTTATTTCTGAAAAACCATTGTGAGTGACAAAAAAAAAAAAAAAACGCGTGATTATAAAAAAAAAATCAGGAAAACATTCTCAAATTTTAAAGAAAATGACAAAGTATGGAAGATTGCAAACATTTTTTTGAGTGGCTTAAAAATGACAAGAAAGTTATAGAAAACAAAAAATTGCTATTAACAGATCCATTTCTTCCTATCCGTATGCACAAATTTTTGCAATCCATAAAAATGGATTTCTATCCTTGGCTTGTACAAACAAATTATAATTACTTGGATACTATATAAAAAACTTATATAGGGGTGTTTTAAAACACACTGATTTTAGTTTAGCCCATTTGAGCAATAAAATGTTGTTAACGAAAAAAAGGACAGCGTGACAGCTGACAGTTCAGGGTTATTAAAACTGGAGCGTTTCACGATAGAATAACACGTTTTCTTTGTTGAGCAATATTTTAAACATAATGAAGGGTTGGCAAGTTTTGCTCAAAATATGACCACATGCCATATATATATATATATATATTTCATGCTGCATGAGCCATTTCGTGGTCACATCATTTCCCAATCCGTGTTCAGAATTGGGCCCCTAGATCAATCTATTTAACACCCTTGAACTTTTTTATTATTTTCCCCAATCGATCTTTTTGCATAACTGTAGCTGAATTTCATTTATAAATTGCTCAGTTTCTGCCTTCAAGACATGGGTGGCCGTGGGCTTTATCGGTATAATCTTTAGACTTAAAAAAAAACAAAGAAAAAAGTCTTGGCGGCGTTCAACGTCTGATTGAAGCGAATAATTCTTATGCAAGTGGGAAATGACACAATCACGAATTGACTCATGTAGTAATTGAATTGTTTCTTGGGCTGTATGGCATGTGATACCTGTATTTCGCACAAAAATAATGAAATGTAACTAACTGCGAAACATTCATTATTTTTAATTTATTCAAAAAAGCACGAAATAAAACACGTTTTAACAATGAAAACTATTTTTTTCCGTCGTGTAGCGTTTCATTTTTAATAATCCTAATATGTTAGCTGTCACACTGCCATTTTCTCGTTGACAGCATTTTATAATATTACAGTCAAAGATTATAATCTTTCACGAATTCTTTGCACATAATTTAAGTGCAACACACCATATTTCATTCGCAAAACATACCACATTGCCATTCCCCAAGAACATATGAAAGTTTTGAAAATAGAACTTCTATAAGAATCACACTCTTGTGAAAATACTGCACAAATGATATTAAATAAAATATTTTTATTTCATTCATTTATTTCTATCGAATTTGAGTTACTAATGAATAGTCCAAATATATACAGCACTTAAATGAGAGATTTAAGAATATTACTCATTTAAATCAATGCATTTTCTTTTAAATATAAATAAATAAAAATGGCGAAGAATAGCTAAAATAAAATCATTCAGTAATGAAGCAAATAGGATTAAAAGTAGCTAATAAAAAGGAGTAAAAGTCAAACTAGAAAACATATTATTTCACAAAATTCTATCCAAAACTTGAATATCAATAAATAAGGAAATAATAATTCGTAAGATTATGCATATACAATGTAAAGCATAAAGGACTGTAACTAGAGAATATAAATACATACAGATGAATTAAATGAGAGAAAAATACTAATATTAAAATAAAGTTGAAAATTTATGATTAAACAACAGAGAGGCGAATTTGAAAGTCAATAAATATGTAGTCTATGTCTTTGGCTCGATAAACATTGAACCAAACAATTGTATACTCATAATATAAATTTTGTAAACTTTATTATGCAAATAAAATCATTTTTACAATTGCAAAAAATTTTTATGAATGACAAAGATAACTTCAAATTCATTTGCGATGTCTTTTATTGTACTTTTTATTGAAACTATTGAAATTATTATTGAATGGTACTTGCTTGTATTGAATTGAACATTGTACTTATTTTGAAATTATTATTGAATTTAATATATTTCTTTGGTATCAAACATTTTTGTACCCATTCATCATGCAATGTTCATTCCAAATGGAAACTATAATACAGTTCATTTCAGTATTTTGATTTTTCGCTGCGTTACAAAGAAAGCGAATTTTCATGCATCCGTTTTCCGACATAAAACTCTCAAAGATAAGTAGGGGCGATGAGGCTGCAGAATAAAGGAACCTTCGTATTTCTCGAGAAAAATGTCAAAGTTTGATTTATAGGGCCTTATTTGGAGCATGCTATGCAATTTTTCTTCCATGGGTACTTTAAGTAAGAGGGGTGGAGGCGGTACACGGCCGCTGACAGATTACTCAGAAGTTGGAGGAGAGTATTTTATTTGGAAAGTGAATCTTTTAAGCCTCGATGCTTCCATCCATTTCATTTCTCTTCCATGAACATTTCCTATTTTCGAAAAAGTTATATATTAATACAAAATAATACTCTGCGATTTTACCACCATTCCTTAATAAACACAAAACAGGAAAAATCCGATTCAAAATGACAATAAAATAAAAGATAAAATCGGCAATATGATTTTTTTTCTCTCTTTCCAACTGTGTATTTCAGCTCATTGTTTAATGGAATCCTCATGAACCAAGGTCGATCAGTGTTTTATGCTGAGTAAACTTAAACATATATTATCTATTAATTTTGAATCAAAATCAAATAATTGATTTTGAAGTTTTCCAGTATTGGTATCTAAATGAGTAGTTTTAAATATAAAGTATCTAAAAGCTATTATTCCGGCGTCCTGGCCCAGAGGTAGCGTATCTTCGCCGTGATCTGGGCGTACCGAGTTCGAGTCCTAGTTCGGGCATGGTTGTTCGTCTTCTGTGTTCTAGTTTTTTCTAGTTTAAAATATCTAAACAAAATAAAAATTTTAATATCATTTTTATTTTGTTTAGATACTAATATATATATATATATTTTTTCGAAGAAGTCTTTTTTTTTTTTTTGGAATTTGTATTTTTTTTTCTTTTTTACTCTAATTGAGAAGTTACAAGCAATTATTTTGAACTTTTGTTTGAAATATTATTTCATAAACGTAGATCTTAATATTGAATGTAAGATGAAGTACTATGCTCGATTCCCTTACTGGTTTGTGGATATGTTTTGAATTTGTTGTGCATACACATATATATCTAACCGAAATTTTTGATTTGAGTATTCCAAATATAGAATCTTGAATTAAATACCGTCTCCATAGGCTCTTAGTCCCGTTTTCTTACTAACGTAAATTTACTTTGCCTACTGGACAACCTGAGTTTCCAGACGATTCGACGAACGGATCTCCTCTGCGCTAATAAAATGCACGGAAGAGCAGGGCGATGGATGGGAGGAAAGTGAAGACAAATGACCACTGCATGGCGAAGCAATGAAATGGGAGTTTTCTTTGTCATTTATGACTAATGCATTTCCTCCGCCCTGAAGCATCAGCAGGGGAAATAAAACATATTAATGAGGATGGATGCCGCGGAAATCGACACTCATTTGCCTTCAAAATTATTTTGTCTATTCTTTTTATCCGAGGCATAAAAGTGAGAACAGATCCTCTTTGATACACAAAAAGAATAAGAAATATAGTGAGAGGGATATTATGGCTCATTAAACAATAGGAATCCAATTGTCTCCATCGCTTTGGTGGGGGGAGGGGAAGAAAGAAATCCCCAGACAAAATCTTCGGCTGTCAGAACGAGTAAAGATAGCGAAACAATCGACTTCGATGGTTTTGTTCAAGTAGTGATTTTAATCGAATATCTTAACATAGAAAATGCAAACAAAATTACTTTTATTGCGTTAAATAAAGCTGTAAATGCTATAAATATAAATGCTTAATTTTATAGAATAAATTACTTTTATAGCATTAGATTAAGTAATTATATAAACCGAGTCCTATTGTATACGCGATTTACATCGCAGCAATCTGCAGTGATGCGAATCTTACTAGTCACTATGAAATAGAATAAATGTTTTATATTAGGTATTTGCATGTATTTTAATCAGCATAAACATGTAAACATGCGAAGTATGTACATAAAAGACAATGATATAGGGTTTTACTAATTTACTATTACTTTATTGTTACCATTTTGAAAGTTTTCCATTTAGTATTATTATGTTATTCAATGCATAAAGACCTCAATCATGGAATGCTACAAATTGCATTTTCGCCATGCACTGCTTTTTTGTGTGTGTTTGATTTGACTAAATCTGCTGCCGAAGCCCATCAGACACTTCTATAAACTTATGGTGACGCTGCACCCTCATCGTCAGTTTTGGTCCCAAAGATTTAAGAGTGGTGATTTCAATGTCAATGACAAAGATGAGCCAGGAGGACAAAAAAATTCGAAGGCAATCCATTCCAAGACTTATTGCACGGAAATGGGAAAAGTTGCAGAAAATGAAGGAAAATATTTGATAGATAGATTGATAGATATATTGTACCAATTTTTCTCAATAAATGCCTTTTTAAAGTGAAAATGATCAAAATGCATGCAAGCACATAATAGCTAAAAGGAATTTCAACGTAGCAAATAAAAACTTTATGAAATACAAAAATTTATATATAAAATAAACATTAGAACAAGAATTAACTTCCAAAATCGATTCATTCGAAAGCATTTTATTTTTTGTCTCAAGCACTGGAAAAAAAATTTATTGAATTTCTGATTAATCAGATAATTGTTTCTGTTTTTGTATTTGAATAAGAATATTGAACGGTTGGGATTTTTAGAAGCGGCCTATAAATTATTAAATAATTTCTATAATTATAATTTATAACAAAAGGGAATTTGTTTTCTGTTTATATTAAATTATTTTTCGATGTCATTCAATTGCTATTTAATTCTTCAAATCCCATAATGATTTAACAATGATATCTAAATAAAGAAACTTATAATCCGTAAAATGAAATGAAAAAATCCTTTTTTCTTCAATTTCCTACAAAGACGGTTTCAAAGTGAAGATAAACGGAATCCAAGGTTTATGTTTTTAAAGCTCCTTGTTTTCATTAGTATCTTATTTAAAGATGAATAGCGCTGGCAATATAGCATTATTTTTGCACCCGCTCATAAAACTTGAACTTAAGGTCGGTTTACACTCAGTTATAAGATGCCCAGTAGGCAACGCATGCGTAGAAAAGCCAAAAAAATGCTGTTCGGTCCATAACAAGTAGTTGTCCCGACATGCAACAACATTCCGTTGTACTGTATTTTTTCTTACTGCTCATGCATTTGTAGAATTTGGCTTGAAAAAATGGATCTCTTATCATAGATTAATTCCGACATTTTTTTGTTCTTTAATATTTTTGATATGAGGTTGAGTTCTTTTTTTCATTTTATTTGCCATTTTTTGTATAGTTTTTCAAATTTAGACATATTGACTTTTTTTTTTATTTTACTATGTTTCTTTGTGTAAATATCTATCATTTTAATATGATACGCAGTGAAAAGAAAAATTCAGTAACGTCAAAACGGCAATATATAGCCAAGCATGGAATGCCTGAGTCTATCTAAGGAAATTGTGGCAAACATAAATCAATCCCTTTCTGCACATGCGTTGACTTACTGATGGTCTTATAGCTCGCTGAGTCTAATGCACCTTTAAAAAGTGGCATAGGCACATTAATATTTATTTCTAATATAATGTTTCCATGTCACTCCTCCTTCCCAATCTTTACGTCTCTGCTAGGAAAAACAGAAGCGTAGATGTTTAATGAATTCTTTAATAAATCTCAGTGAACTCACACTTTTCCTTAAATTACTTACATCAACAATACTCCTATCTGCAAAATGGATTGCATGTCTGGATATCCTTCTAACAAGACTATCCATTTTGTATATTATTTAAAAAAAAATCGAAACTTTAATGAGAAACAAAGCAAACGTAACTTAGCGAGACATATTTGTAACTTATTAATATTCTAAACTCGATGAATTTCTTTTCATTCGATCGATAAAGTAAATTAATGTTTCATTGCTGCTGGAAATTCTGTGTTTCATTCTGAAGAAAAACACCAAGAAAATAAAGAGGAGAAAGCAAATACAGTCCGGGGAAAAGCATGCACCTGCATTTCGCTCTTTCTTCACATTCTTCCACATTACTCCAGTTAATTACTTTATTATGTTGATAAAACAGAATTGCATTTGCATAATAATCTTTTTTTTTAATCTATATGCAAAGGTTCAAATGAAAATTTCTTAAAAATAGAAGTCGGATAGATATGATGAAATGAAAATCAAACAAATGATTGTTTCCAACCAATTAATAGTCAGTTAAAATAAGAACCATGATTTAGAAGGTGAGTTAAAGCTAACATTCAAACTTATGAAATTTTTTTGAATTTATGAAAATTTACTATCAAACATATTATTCTTTATATTTTTCTAAATGCTATTAAAATTGAAAATATGAATATTCTTCCTTTTTGTAATCAGTTTAAATTAATTAATCAAAATTTTTGAATTTCAGATATCATTGATCTATGCCGATTCACGTTGCTTTCAATGAATAATAAACTAAGTATCGTGTAAATGCAAAATTTCACAATTTTTTTCATTCCATGTTTTTTTAACGATAGAGATGTAATGCTTCGAGAGGTATTGTTACGTAAATCTAACCACCAGGTTTTCTAGTTTTACTATAAAATAATTCATTCATTAATGTTTGTCTATAAAATAATTCATTTTATCTACAAAATAATATTTTTTTAACAAAACAAAAATTCGTGAAAAAAAAAAGGAAAAATACGTGAAAAAAAATAAAATGGCCAAATCATCTAACCTTAAAAGATATTATTTCTAAATGGAACATTTTTTACCAGCTCTTGAATAATCTGGCAGCGGCCCTGTTCCGACTCTACCACTTTAACCCAGAGTATACGTGGATGAAAAATTGCATCGCACGTTCCAAGTAAGCCCCAATATTTCAAGCGTTGGCATATTTCTTAAGAAAAAAGAAAAAAAAAAAAGATGGCTTCTTTATTCTGTTTGGTCGTCACTTCTGATTATCTCTGAAAGTTTCATGGCTGAAAACGGATGTATAAAATTAAAATTCACTTCTTTTTTTAATGCAATAGAAAATTTAAACTCTGATGCTCTCTGATGAAACTCTCTTGCTATGTCTGTCCATATCGTACTGTAGTTTCTTCAATAAACAACACAGATATATAATCTAAGAAAATTATCAAAATCAGTAAGAAATCCAAAGATTGCAACTTGCAGTAATACACCTAAAGAATCTTAATGAATATATAAGATTTTATCCTGTACATACGCAGGTTTTTGAAAAATATACATAAAAACAAAACAAATATAAAAATTCCTATTTTTAATGGATTAATAAAAGTGTGTTTTCCGAAACTTTTTTTTACAATTTTGCTTTCGGATTCAAGAAAAAAAATTTCTATTGAAATAATAGAAATTTTTCAATAGATTGAAAGTGAAGCGTTTTGAAGTAAATTTAATTATAATTAAAATATGCTTAAATTGGCATTTTTGATGAATTGACAAGACTTCATCGGTAGATGAAAGTATATAATCACTGTTTTGAAAATTAAAAATAAAAATTTTCAAAAAAATAAAGAGTAAATCTATTTTGCAAAATTGAGATCTATCATATACTTAGGACAATTCTTTTTCGAATACAAGCAAAGCAAAGCCAAAAGGAAAAAGTCATGCTAAATAATGCCAGTCCAAAACTCGAGCTTCAGAATTTTTATTCCAAAGTGTTTTGTTCTTTATTTTCTTCTTGTTTGACATTTCCTTCTGATATAAAGTTGATTCTCATTCTCAAAAGTATATTCAAAAGTTAGATTCATTAAAAAATATTTACTTTTATAAGAAAATTATACTCATAATAAATACAAAATTAATTTGCTATGAACGCATTCTTGTTTAGAACAAAACTTGTCTCATTATGATTAGATTGAAGAATATAGACAGCGCGGTACAAAAAAACTCCCCTTCTATATGAACACCTAGCGGCCTATCCGCTCAATTAATCGTACCAAAATTTGAAGTATGGTTGTTTGAAGGTATGAGCTTGAGATCGCGATGATTTTAAACAACGCAGAGCTCACGGTTACCGTTATAGCGAAAGAATTTCTAAATTTTCGATTGGCAATACCTACTTTTTCCTCCTTTTTTGGAACATTCTGTATATACATACAATAAAACTTACGATATTATACATATAGGTAAACCACTTTTATTAGTGATTATTACCTCACTTTCGTGCAAATATGACAAGCGTACTATTCGTAGAATAATGTTTCTCTGAATACATTTCGTTTTTACTCCGAAGCGGTTTAAATAATTTTTTTTCTAATTATTTAACGCAAAATAAACTTCTAAAAACAAAATTTCGATAAATGAAAGAAGTAAAGATATTATTGGTATAAATTTGATGAGAAAAAAATAGCATCGGATATAATTCAATGTTGATAAATTATTGAATTACATTCATTGAATGTAATTCAATAATTGATCTGACTGAAGAGGGGACGTTTATCCTATTAGTTTGAAGAAATGACTAAATTTAGCTGAATACTTAGAATTATCTCCAATAAATGAAGATCCATTCAATTTAACAAGTGTTATGGGCTAACGTATAGGAACCAATAGCAAAAGCCTCACTATATAATGGTTCGTCGTTTTGAAGGAAATTATCTAAAGCAAAAATTGTTGCCAAGTAAATTATTGACGAAACAAATTTCAGAGATGAAGATGCCATGTTGGGAAAGGACACCGATGTTTAATGACGCTTCTTGATAAAGATAGTGAAAGCTTTATTTAATATGCTATGCTGTTGAAGAAAAATGCATATTTCTTTTTATTATAAAAATATAACTGTTAATGTTTCCTTTAAACATCCTTTTTATACAATATTATCTAACTTGTATTGTTTTACGTTTAAAGCTAAAATTTCCTCATCACTTTTCTCACTCAATTACTGTTGTTTTAGATTCTGGGGAGTTAAATTCGGCCCACTGTTAAAATTTTTACTGAATAACTATCAAATCAATGAAGCAAAAAATTTTAATAAAGGTTTTGCAGTTTTTTTTTAAATATTCCTAATCAAACGTAATTTCAATGCCTAGAAGACATGCACAAGAAATGGTTACATTGTCTGGAAGATTCACTGGCTTGCGTTATCATTTTCACGTATTTTAAGGAAATAAATCTCTGGTTGAATTCATCTTGCATCTGTTTTGAAAGCAATTATTTGAACCCTGAAATAGGAAAGATAGTAATAGAAATGGGGTGCTTAATGTCGGAAAAAAAATCCTTAACCACGAACCTTTTTTTTTATTATTATTAAATTTTTGAGATAAACTTTGTTTTCAAAAAGAAAAAAAAACTGATTGCAATTTATTAACATTTAAGTTCGACTTCCTTCAGTTTTGAATTTTTTACGTTTACGAGTTCTTACTCGATAGCAGTGAACCATTTATATATTTTCAGTACTTAATTGTTAGTTATTGAAAAAAATTCAATTAATATTTGATTCCTGATATAAACGGTAATAAAGGAAAGACAAAATTTAATTTCAAAATTCTATTATTAATTATTGTTGGGTTGAAGGGATCGAACTACTTTTCTGGAATATCTTTGCTGATGAATATCTGTGATTTCGTTTCTCACTTCCCTCTTTCCAATCACTCTTTCTTATTCCCGCAAGCCTTTGAAGATGTAGCTACGTGCTATTAAGGTTGAATAATAAATAATATAAAATTTTTTGCGTGATCTGTTTATTTATTTATGCGATGTTTAAAAGGATCATGATAAAGATCTTATTGAAAAATATCAAAATGTATAACAATGAAAGGCAATTATTATTGTTATTACTTTATTTTATCTTATTTTATTTATCTTAATATATATAAATTACGTGTCACGTTGTTTGTCCGCGATGGACACCTAAACTACTTAACCGATTTTAATCAAATTTGCACACCGTGTGCAGTTTGATCTTACTTACAAGATAGGATAGCCCTTTTTTAGAATTTTTAATTAGAATTTTAATTATTTATTAAAAACTAACTTTCCCGCCAAAAAAAATCTTTGGCGGGAAATCAAAACCGCCAAATGAGTACGGCTTCAGTTTCTTTTCCCCAACAGTCATGAGGCTAGGCTTAAGATTTTTCGGCTGATTACTTGAAACGATTCTATTTATTTTCTTAATGTTTGATGCATTTAAAATTAAATATTGTTAATTAATCGATCTTTCAGATTCATTCTTAAGTACTTTTGAATTAAAATAAAACAGAATAAAGGGAATTAAAAATGTCTAATCTGCATAGTGTTAACCCAACTGGCGTAGAAAAACTCATGCATTTACGTTACCGTAACTGGAGTTGAAAATTCACGCATGCGCATTGTGTTCTGATTGTTGACATGACAACCATTATCAACGGATGATTTAAATTATTTTTAGGTTAGTTGCATGTTTTTGTAATTAAATTGTATTTATGTCAGTTATATATTTTTTGTATACGTTTATAGTTTTAAGTACATCGTTTTTTTTAGTTTTTTTAGCCTGTTTTCAACCGATTATTTTAAACGATTCGTTTTATTTTCTTAATGTTTGATGCATTTAAAATTAAACATTGTTAATTAATCGTTCTGGTCATAATGAATATGAGAATATTTTGTTTACAAATTCTTGATATATTTCATAAATTAGGAAAGATATTCTTTAGTGCCCATAAAGTTTAAACGCTCAGTAATTGTTTTCAGTAATCATATTGCAAAAAAATACTTTGTTTCAGTAAAATATATTATTATATTAATTGCAGATTAATCCTTTCCACTTTAATTTATAGTATAAATTCTACTGGAACTAACAGAAAATTAGAGAGATACATATTACGTTATGACTGAAGGCGTTTATAATATTATGAGAGAATTATATGACTATCAAAATTTGAAGTTTTAAAATATTTTGATGAAGAAGCTATTAAAGTAGGAATTGCATAAAATATTTAATTATTAAAATTTTAACGAACATTAAGATTGGCGAACCGGCTGGTCGCCAAAGGCGGCTAGTTTATTTATATATTTGCTTCTTGAATTAAATCTCAGTTTTGCGGAAGACTTTTTTTTTTTTTTTTTTCGTTTTATGTTATCGTTTTAAGAATTTTCAAATCACTTCCAAGGAAGTAAATGAGCATTGTAATGAATATTTCATTAACAAAGTCTAATGAATTCAAAAGTTTATTCATTAGTATTATGTCATACAAGTTTAAAACCTTGGTTTCTAAAATAGATAAAAAAGTTCAGTAGTAGAATTTCCGTTCCTTGCCGAACCTTTACTGAAGCATTTAAGCAGATGGCATCGCGTCAGCTGTCTGGGCAATCAGTTGTAATTAATGCCATCAATGCCTTTTTAGAACTAGACGTCTCGATGGTTTGGCATGGAAATTTGGAAAGGGGGAGACAACTCAGGTGTCTTCTCGTCATCTGAGCGTAATTCAGAATTACTAGGTCCGTCCCAAAATAGGCCTAGTGTTATTTAAAAAAAAACGGGACGTTAACGTAACTAAATTAAACCAAACTTGACTAGACATTTGTTAGGTTGTTAAATTGCCGGCATTACAATATTACATAAATACCTATTTTTACATTCCGAAGTATTCTACTACGCCGGGAACCATCTAGTAAATAATCATTAATCATCTAATCAATACTAAAAAAATTATGAATGTTGGTTCTGTAACGTAGATATCCTCTTTGTAGCAATATTTCGAAGAAACTGCGATATATATAAAAATAAAATCACAAAACTGTAGATCACAAGTCTATTTTTTCCCCTCTCAACTAATAGAGGTGTTTACGGCGTTGTCGACGCCATTCTGATTCGGTATAAAAAAGCAGATGGGCACACCATTAAGTTCTCAGATTTACTCATGAAGGCCCTAGCCGCGTGTTGCAATCGGAGACCGCAATAATTCGTAAAAGACAGGGAATGTGAAACTTAAACGCTCTTATCTGCATTCTTTATGATTGGACATAATAAGTTCAAGTATTACAATAAAGAGGGAAAGGATCTTTTTCTGTTTAGAAAATTAAAATGAACGCAATCATACATCCCATCTTTTTTTTCCTCGCCTCTATTTTATATGTTTATGTAACTTCCTTTCTTTCATGCTTGTGGACATAGGAATTTGTAGCCTCTTTTTCTGTCACTTCTCGGTTTCCCAGCGTTTTGATATTTTGTACACTTATGTATTCTGAATGGCAGTATACTCTTCATATTATTAAAAGCTTAAACGTTTTATGCCAGGTATTGTTTTTAATCAACATAACAAGTTTTCATTTCAAGAATATTATGAAAAAAAAAAATGGAAGCTCAAATGGCTGTTGTTGCCTGTTATCTATTTAATATGTTAAGTTAAATTAATCTATTAACTCTTTTTTTGCACGATTTTTTCTTTTTTGTGTAAAATAAATCAGATTGATATAACTCATGTTTCAGATTAAAGGACAAATTTTTTTTAAAAAAAGTCCTAGTATATTCCAAAGTTATATGTTAAGCTCAGTACAAAATCTTCAATGCCCCACTCTTCTAAATTTCACCACTCATTGTAGCTTTTATTGGCAAAAGAATCTCAGATTAGTTTAAAAAAATATTCAAGAAATCGTACCTTTCTTCCAATCAGAACAAACAGCGGAATGGCAGGTTAAATCCCTCTATAATGATTGTGACATTTGATTTTTTTTTTTTTTTTTTTTTTTTTTTGACAGCTGCAAAACCTTATTACGCAATGGTCGTGAACAAAGTTGCGAGAAACAACCTGTTTTGAGTACAATTTTTTGTTCACTAAATGTTATGATTGAAATTTCCCTCATCATGCAAAGAAGGGTTAAATAAATGTATGCAATGTTGTTTCCAATAAGGTTTCAAAATTGTAACTTTTATGTTGTAAAATTACAACATATATGTTACATTGTGAGTGGTGACGGAAAAATATAAATAAATTGATGTTTTTCACTTGTTTCTCTCTGTACGCTTGGGAATATCTTATTTGATTCTTCAGTGTTAAATAAAAATTGCAGTTTGAAAAGTAAGGTGTTAAAGACCCTGCTTTTGTTTATTTGACAGTAAAATATTTGCTGTACGCAGATTTCTTTGAGTTTTTCCAATTACTAAAATTAGACATTAAGTTTCTTTGATCCTAAGAGAGTTAAAATGTTTGAATTTATAAATAATCGATTAAATATATTTTGCTTACTTTTAAACAAAAATTATATGTTATATGTGATATTCTGGATTCGATTTTAGAAAGAGATTTGAATTTTGGGATTCCATGTTCAAATGTTGGTGCTATTTTTATTTCAAATATATATCTATAATATTTTTTCTCTGATATATTTCAAAATACTTGGAAAAAAGTGTTGAACTGAAAATGAAATTGAAGAATTAAATAATAATTGGTCAAACAGTGCAGAAAAAGAGCATATGTTTCCATATACTGAGACAAAGATGAGGTTCAAATTCACAAATTGCAAAAAATGTACTATAAAAATGTGATGGGAGATTATACTTTAATAAAAATAACAATAAAAAATATTCTTATAATTACTTAATTAATATATATTCATATTTAACATGTCTTAAACTCTTTTTTTTTTGTATTCTAAATTGATTCTTTTTACAAATATTTGCAATATTTTTTTTTTTGAATTTGTCTTACAATTTAATGTTATCAAAAGCGATTTGTGGAAATTATAATAGTTCTTAAATTTCCTCTTTGATTAATATTATAGAATTCAAATCTTTTTTAGTAGTAAACCATACTTTAAAAAATATGACTTTTAAAAAAAAATTCAGCATGCTTTTTTTATGACCGTAAAACAAGTTTGTCGAAATTCATTGTGTTGATTACCTTTCATTCTATCATAATTTCAAATCTATTAAAGGGAAAGAAACGACGTTAAAATGCGCCTGAAACATTATCGAGCAGTATACGACCAACGCAATAATGTTTATTTACTGATCCCAAGTTAAAAACGTGCACGACGGTCTTGAAGACAGCCCAGAATTACCTCGAAATGCGTGTGAAACCCTAAGAAGGTTAAAGCAAGTTATTATAACTGTTTTAATTTTATATAAAAATTATGTCCTTACTGAGAGAAAGCATCGCATTTTTATTAAAGTTATCGTAATACAGTTTTTTAAAAAAGTACAAAGGACGAGGATTCGCTAAATATGGAAAGCTGCTGCAAATCTTTTGTGACTTAAACTTATGTTGCTGAATTATAAATTACACTATGTATAAAAACATCCGATATTTTTTGAATTATGTATCAAATCGGTTGTTGGCAACTAAGAAAAATATATAAAGCCTTCAATTGATTGTAACATGTGCAAGAATAACTAAAGAAAGCCAAATCTATATTAATTGCTTGAAAGAATAACTAAAGAAAGCCAAAGCCTGAGAAAGCCAAGTCTTATTAAAGAAGAAGACAAAATAAAAGCTTTCAAAATTTGGTTTACGGTGTGCTGAAAATGTCAAAAAAATGATTGGATCGAAATCTATATTAATTGTTTCTTTATTTATCTTGGTTGATGTGGCACTAAACATCGAATAAGATAAGCCAAAGATGAATGAAAAAATTTGAAATAATGAAATAACTAATGAAATTTTGTGCACTTGAAGTATGTAGGACGTGGAGCTCTATGAATAGAATATATGTAGCATTTTTTAAAACTAACTTTCAAATAAATGTAGAAAAAAAGTATAGGTTGTAAGCCACTGCTTTATCATTTATAAAAATTAAATTAAAACAGCTTTTAAAGCAAATTTTTAGTTGCGTTCAAAAACACCAGGAAAATATTTTAATTTTGATTATTTCATGATTTTTAAACTTGAGCGCTATAATTTCTTAAAGTCACTAACTACCAGTCACCTAGATAAATATCGGTTTTAACATTTTATTTAATTCACATTAATGGATTCCATAGTTAACGCAATTGACAATTGAAATGTTCGTATTTTTGAAAATATTTAAAGATTTTCATTTCAAACTTTGTAGATAAAAACCTGATTTATATTTGATATAATACCATGTTTATTATTAAAGGCAAGGGATTTTTATGTTTTTATTGAATGCTTTTGTGAGAAGGATTAAAAGGCATGCATTAATTCGCTTTTTAAAGAAATATCTTAAATTATTCATTTTAAAAGCAGGAAGGGGAATGAAATGATAGAAAATACCTTCTTCTTATTTCAGAATTATACAAAAGCATGCATCCGAAAAAGAATCTGAGAAAGATAATTCCATGAGTTATGAAAGAAATAACTTTAGGAAATAAAGAATGCGATTCAAAAGCCTTTAAAAAAATGAAGCTTTGAAATAAAAGTTGTACATTATACATATTATCTGTTATCGCAATGCACGTTTGATAGTCTTCAGGTAAATGTTGCATATAGCAGTGAAAATAATAACCGGTTAAGTGATATAAAATTTTCATTCCTCTTACAGAATGAATATAATTACAGTTATTACTCGTTCATTCGAGCTTTTAGTTTTCAAAATAACACATAATTACACTATTTCGTATCATGCGAAATAAAAACATAAAATGGAAGTATTGAACAGTTTCAACAATAAAATCATGTTACATTTTTAAAATGGAGAGAAATAACTTTTATCTCAAAAACAGCACCTATTATATTGCATTAAAAACGAAATTGGACATTCTCGGATAATTCGCAGCATTTGAAGATTTTGCCATCAGCACCATCGATAGCACGAATTAATAATAATAAAATAAAATGTCTGAATAATTATGGTTTTGAACTATCAGTGTATTGAAAATGAATAATAAAAGTGAAGTAAAGTCAACAGATTTTATGTGTAACAAAAATTGGTATGCAGAAATTATAATCTTTAATTTTGCAAAATTAAACTTATTTCATCGTTTTTAAACGAATTTCAAAGACTATTATATTATTAAGAAAACTATTTATTTAAACCTGACAAAAAGGATATTTCTAAACTGGGTCAAAATATTAAAAAGTTGGTCCATTCCTGTTAATAATCTCCCCAAAAACTCAAAATAAATCTGTTTTCCATCTGAAACATTTGATCAATTTAATCTCTTTAGTAAATTACTAAACAGAACTATATTTAGTGAATATCCACTTAAGTATCCGATGTCTTTGAACATATTCAGAGTTTCTAATGCATTGACAAAAAGTTAATTATGCAAATGCAATGTGTTCCTGATCACCCACCGCATTAGCGTAATTAACTAGGGTAATGTAAAATCATATGAAATAAAATTTCATCGATGAGGCTTTCTTTCCTTTTTCTTGTTTCCATTTCCTTTTTTGATTTTTGTTTTCTCGTTTTCTTCCCCCCCCCGAAAAAATAACTCTATGTTTTGCTGTGCAGTTTCATTAACAAGCGCACAGAAAAATGAAATCCTTTTAATTTTGAATGTTAACCAATTGTATCTATCTTAATGAGATTTGGCAATGGATTGGCGCGTTTTGTTTCTCATTTAAATGAAGAATGCAGAAAATAAGAAAGAGTTTCTTATCAGCAGGCAATACAAACACGCAACCAAAGATAAAGAATTACTTAAAAAGTTTGTATTATTTGTTTTATATAAAAGTAGGAAATGATTTTTCACTAAAGGTGGATTAAGAACTCACGAACTTCTTTGATTATATCCATTCAATTAATCAAGAATAGAAAATATACTTTTTTTACTTTAGTCACTGCTTACAATCATGCAATATTTATAAATGCTTTTTTCTACAGAATTTTGGGGAAAACAAAACAAATCCATTATGAGTTGAGAACTAAGACAGAGGGTTATTATCAACACATTCACGTGGATGTGACATATCAACCCATTAGCAGATGTGTATATCATAAGACATCTCTAATACGCCTAGGAATATTTTAATGCCGTAGATGGGGTTTTCTGCTATCAATTTATCAGGTAATGCGATTGTGTTTAAAATTGGTTTAAAATAACATTTCGTTATTTGGATTATTCGTCTTTAGAAGGTATTTTCTTTCTTTCAAACATCATCATTAGATATTATGGAAATATTAAAAATTGAATTTTATTATTCTATTAGAAATCAAGATCTTTTTTTCTATTATGACAATCATTATATCATTGAACGAAATGATCCATAAAAATCACTATAATTTGAGCCAGATTTTGTGTACATACCTGCATACAGCATTTGACAGTATTACCATGTCATATTAACTATTTTTATGTGACATAGAACATTCATTTAAGGTATTAAATTCTGTCTTAAAAAATGGAGTACTCCCGTGTTAGAAATCGAATATATGATTATCATTTGATTTCGATAACTATCTGGTATTTTATAGGAGAAGACTGACTCCCAGACAGTGTACAATAAGGTGTTAGATGACATACGTACCCATGTTTCTCATATGAAATAATGTTAAGTGAGTTTATACTTATCAAACATTCGTTTTTTAAGCAATTACATAAAATTATTTACAGTAGAAAAATCAATCTAAAACTTTAAAACATTTTACAAACTTTGTCATAATTTATAATTGTGAAATGATTTTAAACACAGACGATAATTTTCAGACATAAATAACAATACGAAAAAGGCCAACAGTGACTAAAAAGAGAATAATGTCTTTCTTCACTAGAGCGAAACATAAATGAAATCTGTGGGAAAAAATCTTATTTCTTTCCTCCATTGAACCAAACAA
Source organism: Argiope bruennichi (assembly GCF_947563725.1). NCBI lineage: Eukaryota > Metazoa > Arthropoda > Arachnida > Araneae > Araneidae > Argiope > Argiope bruennichi. The sequence goes on along the minus strand of NC_079155.1, from coordinate 125,464,899 downwards.
ACAAAGGCAACGATATTCTCTTATTTTCGTTCATCTACTCTGACTTGTCCATTTGGAAAATGCCACTCTCTCGGATCCTTGAACTGGTGGCTATAAAATAGTTCTATCTATGAATCTGCACTTATTCGCGGGAAAAGGTTTTTCTTGTCACTAAACGCATCTTCTTTCTATAAATAGTTATAAAAAATTGTCCTTTTTTTTATTTGACTCAGTTTTGTAAGTAAATTCTCTGGTCATCTTAATTCTTTCTTTAAAAGAAGGAATGAGTATTTCTACTTGTTATACCCAGAAAAAGGGTTTTCTTTGAGTTAAAAGAAAGTTTGGAGATAAGTACAAAAAATACTTAAACTCAGTCAAAAGATTTTGAGTTGGTACGAATTTTAACTGTAAAGTAAGATTACTATCTTTTTTATACCATTTTGTATTTTGGAGTACCGCGTTATTAACCGGAACGATTTTCTTCCAGCTTTGATTCTTGTAACATTATTTACTATAACTCCCAATCGGTTGCCGATTCAATTCTTCTGCTTCTCCCAGAGAGACGCTTCTTTTAATACGCTTAAATAACTTAATTGTAGATTATTTCTAAGGAAAATATTACATGATCTTTCGTGTGCTTGTATTCTAGTATCACAAAGCGACACTAGTAGTAAGCAGGAGGGGAACAACTCAACCCTCAAGGGAGTGAGAAATGGGGGAAGCAGGTGATGAACAACTCAGCTCTGCTGCATATATACCCCACTTACTACTGACATTCATTAATTATATTAAATGCTTCCTTTAACTAACTAATTAATTGTATTAATCTGCATAGGTGTAAGAATTCATATCTAAAATACTCAAAGCTTCTTAAAAAGGGAAGAAAAATTGTATTGCTTTTTTAAAAAATTCTTTGCTATGAAAAACAACACATATAAATGAACAAAAAATGAGGGCTAATTTAATTGACTGTTATTATTTAGAAATCAAAATAGCACTTTTTTTACCATTATTTATTTTAACTTCAAATTATCGATGAGGAAGTCAAATTTATGGTGACATTTTTAATTGTGAGGTAATAGAAAATTTTAGTTTCGGAGCAAAAATCGGATTTTAATTACTCATGCTTCATTGTACTAGTTTTTTTAAAATCCTTTTATTCTACGATTTTAGATAGCTCCTTTATAGGAGTACTCAGCCTTGAGAGTTGAAAAAAAAATATTTATAGAGTGAAACCCTTTTCGATTCGATCCAAGTCCAATTAAATACGGAATACAAGTCCAAATAAATAAGTACAGCCCAATTAAATAGGAAATATCGTTTATCAGAAAATTCGCAGTTGCTCCTCTGAAGAGTACTTCATACCCTACTCCCTAATTCCCTTAACAACAAGAGAGCTTTTATGCAACTCGTGAAAAGAAAGAAAAGGAAGCCACTTGATCTAATGACTAACACTGGTCTACAAAAATCTTAATTGAAAACTTTTTTCGTCCTCCGCAACACGTTTGCCCATTTTGAGAAAGCAACTTAATCCAATCAAGCCATTTATCCTCCTTTCATTTCGGAAAGAGGCGCACGCACTCGCTTACTTTTAATTCGCAACAACTGGTCGTGAAAATGTCGAATGTTAATTAAAATGGTTCATCTATCAAACCATTAATGCTTTTCGCTTAAAAGTGTTTCAATTACCTTTGACAGATTTTATAAGCGAGATTAATCACATTGCAACTCATTGTGAAACTCCATTCCAATTATCATTAAAGTTATCTTTAGTGTTGTGGCAACATGAGGTGATAAGGAAAATTTTCTTTCCGATTTGTGAAAATGTATATTTGTGCTTAAATTCTTAATAAAGAAGTTTACATTTTTCATCTAAAAGCTGGCTAGTGGTGTTTTTTTTAAACTAAACATTGTATTAAGTGAATGGGTGGAAAAATAAAGAGCATCATTTTGACAGTCCCGTGCTCCGAGAGGAAAACACATCGAAATTTGCTTAAATTATTACAAGTTACCTTAGTTATTATAAATTTGCTTATGATATTTATAATTTTCATAAATATATATTTACGCATGGTAGTTTTTATGAACACATTTTAGTAATAAGGAAACTTGGCATGAATTTTTGTATGAAAATATGTTACTGTCAATATGATTAGTCATACTGTTCGTAATAATTAGATTTCTATAGCGCTCAGTTGATTCACCAAAAATTAATTAAAAGTTTTATTTCAAATTAAATATTTTATATAAATTGTAGCTCATGATCAATCTAATAAAATAATTTTTAATATCAATTGAATGCAAACATCAATGCCAAAATATTTTTTATATCCTTATAGCTGTTATGTTTAGGATGTTTATATATGTATGTGTATATGTTAATCATCTTAAACAGACTGAAGTCTCGTGACATTATAGTACGCTTAAAAACGTAAATGTGTGATACATCTATCTTTCAAATTCCATGGTTTGCAACTACATCTTATTTGTCTAGTAAACTATTCAATTATTAAACATATTTTTCTTTAGATTTCAACCATGGAGAAAAATTAAGCTATTAAATATTTTATGAAACAATAAAAAAGTTTAAATCCGAAGACAACAATATAATGTATTGTTGGAAATTAGGCAATATATATATATATTGAAAAATTTAGAAAAAAATGTGCACGATTATTAAGTTGATATAATCAAAAATACAGTTGTTGTTTTTTTTAAATTAGGGAGTGGTCTAAAAATTATTTTATTTATTCATAATATTTTCGAAAGTATCGCGAAAAAAATGGCAAAATTCAGATTCATTTTTAATCAATTAACATTTAAACATAACTACTTAAATTAACACATAACTACTTAAAAAACGATGTACTTAAAACTATAAGCATGTACAAAAAATATATAACTAACATAAATACAATTTACTTATAAAAGAATGCAACTAACCTGAAAATAATTTAAATCATCCGTTGAAAGTGGTTGTCATGACAGCAATCAGAACAATGCGCATGCGTGAATTTTCTTCGCTAGTTAGGTAACGCAAATGCGTGAATTTTTCTACGCCAGTTGGAGTAATGCTATGCAGATTATACATTTTTAATTTCCTTTATTCTGTGTTATTTTAATTCAAAAGTACTTCAGAATGAATCTGAAACATGGATTAATTAACAATGTTTAATTTTAAATGCATAAAACATGAAGAAAATAAACAGAATCGTTTAAAATAATCCGCCAAAAAATATTAACCCTAGCCTCATTACTGTTGGGAGAAAAAAGAAACTGAAGCCTTACTAATTTGGCGGTGGGGAAAATGGAAGATTTTTTTTGGCGGAAAAGTTGGCGGTGGGGAAAATGGAAGAATTTTTTTGGCGGGAAAGTTAGTTTTTAATTAATAATTAAAATTCTAATTAAAATTTCAAAAAAAGGGACCCCAGGTGCACATTCCCGACCTTTAAGGTATACATGTATCAAATTTGATAACTGTATGTCAAATTACCTGGCCTGTAGAGCGCCAACACACACACACACACACACACACACACATTGAGCTTTATTATAAGTATAGATTAACTAAGTGTAATCTTATTTAATTTGTTTGTATCTTTAATTGATAATTGTCTGGAGTACGTCGAACCTGTTAATATGGAAGTTTTTGGTAAGTTTTGTCATTTGAGAATGTTTTTCAGGTGGTATTACTGGGTTATTGGGGATACAATGCTAATTTGACTTAATTTGACTTTTTTGGTGCTGGCCCAATGATGAGTAGGGATGGCTCCTTGTGGGCCATCACAGTCTCTGACTCACCTCCTCGTGGTAGCACTGGGCAATGGGCGTCGGATGGCTTAGCGGCCCCGGCGTCTAGCTAACGAGTCAGGGGCGCAAAGAATTAACAAAACCCACTCCTCCCAAGGAGTGGTACCATCTGTTCAGTCAGTCTCTGAACCTAGCCCTGCTCAACCGTCCGTCGGAGTCACGCCGTTGTTTCGGTGCGACGTGTGTGCCCGAGAGTTCGGATCAAAAATTGGCCTGGGTGTACACAGTAGAAGAGCGCACCCTGTGGAGGTGAATGAAAATATAAATATACAAAGAATAAAAAGCAGGTGGAGTGAGGAGGAGTCCTTGATGTTGGCCAAGGCAGAGGCGGAACTGATTCAAAGCGGAGGTGTTCGTTTTATGAACAAAGAGATGACGGGATTGTTCTCAGAAAGATCGGTAGAGGCGATAAAAAAGAAGAGACAATCCCAGCCATATAAATTAATGCTCAAAAACCTTTTGGAGGCTCTGGCTGGTCCATCCTCCAATGCTCTTCCTCCCCTGAGTGCAGAACAGCGCACTCTCCCCTCTCATTCGGCCCAAGATGAAGTAGAGGGGATTGATGTGGTTCCTCCCACTGCGGGCCCACCTGTTAGCTCTCACTCCACAGGGTCCCAGGCCATGCCCGAATGTGACCTATTAATCCCGATCGTGGCTTTTCGTGGGCCATATAGGACAGAGGAACAAGAGCTGGACGTTCTAACCTGGGCAATGTTAAAAGAACTACCGCCCAGTAACGGAGTTTACTCCGCTGTGGATATTATTTTAAAGTTAAACAAAGATTCTCCAAAAGAGGTCTTCCTCGGACATCTCGCGACGGTTTTTGAGAGCGCCGTGCGAGAAGTAACATCGTCCGAGGCGCAGAAGCGAAAAAGGAACCTTCGCTCTGCAATCCACAGTAACCAGCTCACCAGGCGTCAAGAGTGCAAACGCAACCAGAACCTCTATGGTAAAAATAGAGGCCAATGTTATAACGCCATTATTAATGGGTCACTGGGCTCTGAGTTTAGGGTCACTCAGGCCTTTGCTCAAGACTTCTGGGTTAATACGATGATGCCTGGCAAATGTTCCCTTCCTGCCCTTCCTGCAAGGCGAACATCTCCCTCCCCTGAAGTCAAGGTAGCAACGTTATGGGGGCCGATTCCTTATGAAGAAATTCAGAGTGAGAATATTTCTCAATCGGCCCAATTGCGTAAACTACCATGGGAATTTCTATGTAAAATACTAAATCTGTTCCTTTGGTGCCGGAGGGTTCCTGCCTCCCTATTGGCAGCCCGGACTGTTTTTATTCCAAAATGTGTTTCACCCACAAGTCCGGGCGAGCTCAGACCATTTTCGATTGGTAATGTCTTGGTGAAGCTCTTTCATAAAATATTGGCTAATCGTCTCAGGGCATCAATCAAACTTGACCCTCACCAAAAGGGATTTGCGCCTCTGGATAGTATGATGGAGAATACTACTGTCCTAGACTTCCTCCTCTCCAAATTTTACACGGAGAGGAGAGAACTACATATTGCCTCCATCGACTTCCAGAAGGCGTTCGATTCAATATCCCAAGAGGCCCTCCTGAAGGCTTTAGAGGACCTCCACCTCCCTAAAGTTTTTATCAATTATGTGGAGGACGTGTACAAAAATTCGTACACGACTCTAGAGTTCAATGACGGACTGCACACCACTATTCATCCAACAGTGGGGGTCAGACAGGGGGATCCACTTTCCCCCCTGTTCAATATTGCCCTGGACGTTTTTCTTCGGAGCCTCTCAGTCAACATAGGAGTTCAGGTGGATGGCAGTCGGCTAAATGCAGTTGCATTTGCCGACGATGTAATTTTATTTGCCTCCACAGCTAGGGGATTGCAGGAGCTGTTAAACTGTTCGAATATGTCCCTAGGTGCTCTTGGGCTAAGGATCAACTTTTTGAAATCATTTACTTTATCCTTAGTCCAAAGTGGGCGTGACAAGAAGACCAATATCACTTCTGGTTCCTTCCGCGTTGGGAACACCCCAATTCCGCACCTCGGTGTGGATACGGAGTGGACCTACCTGGGGGTTCTCTTCACGCCTACTGGAAAATCCAAAGTTAAGATCTTAGAGCACATTCGACCCAAATTGGAGGTTCTGACCAAGGCACCTCTTAAACCGCAACAAAGACTTTTCTTTCTGAGGTGCCATATCCTACCCAGTGTCTATCGGTGTCTATCTCCTACCCAGTGGGCCTTAGGAAGGGCTGGTCCCTCCTCGCTGAAAAAGGCCGACACCATGGTTAGGGGATTTATTAGAAAATGGTTGGACCTCCCGGTCGACACCCCCGTCCCGTTTTATTATGCTGATGTTGAGGACGGGGGCCTGGGTGTGCCTTGTCTCCGCTCGTCCGGAGTTAGACTACGCCTTGACCGCTTGAACTATTTTAAAATGGTTTTAGCTTTTAGGTAGGTTGTTTGTTTCCCTTTTAATTGTTTTAATTCTACGACGGACCCTGCAGGACAGGTGTCCTCCCACTATATTTCACGACAGTGGTCAAAGGTAGAACAAAGTCTGCTCCTGGACGGAAAAATCTATGATACAAAAATTAAACAGCGGCAGATGTTGGCTGAGCGGCTCTATGCCTCAGTGGATGGTAGTGCACTGAGAGCATCAGGTAAGACCGCTGGGCAGCACACCTGGATATCGAATGGGACATTCCTTTCAGCGGGAGAGATTACATTAACATGATAAAGGCCCGCATTAATGCTCTCCCCACTAGGACAAGGACAGCTAGGGGGCGCCCCAATAATCCAAGGAACTGTCGGGCCGGGTGCGCCGCCCTAGAGACACCCAATTATGTGGTCCAGCAGTGTTTCAGAACACATGGACTGAGAATAAAGCGGCATAAGGCTATATCTAACTATATAGGCCGCTCCCTTCAACAGAAGGGGTTCCAGGTCGCAGAGGAGCCCATCTATCTTCTGCCCGCTGGTACCCTTAAGCCCGACTTGGTGGCAAATAAGAAAGACACTGTACTCGTCCTCGATGCCCAAATTGTAGGGGACGGGGTGGAGCTGGACTCCGCCCACACCACCAAATGCTTAAAATATAATATCAAGCTACTGGAACAGGCTGTGAAAGTGCAGACAGACGCCCAAAAAGTCATTTTCTCCAGCATAACACTAAACTGGAGGGGCATCTGGTCACCTAAGTCGGCACAACATCTTTTGCGATTGGGTGTCATTAATAAAAGAGACCTATCCGTCCTCGGCACACGCGCCATTATCGGCTCTATGGCGTGTCACCGACGGTTCGGATTTATGAACATCCACACAAGTGGGGGGAAGTGGAGCAGGACGGGTGTTAGTTGACTGACTGATTCTGTTAACCTATGGGATGCTGCCTAGCCCCTTTTATTATGATTTTACTAACATCTTTTTTTTGTTCGTCTACTTATTACCTAGGTACAATTTTTTCTTTCTTCACAACCTCTGAATCTATCAGGAAAAAAAATCGTGTTACTTATTGTTTATTCAGTTATTCTGTATAACCAAACCACATATTTACGAAATAATCATACATAAAAACAAAAAAAAATATTATAATTGCAATTTCTGAATGATGACATTTATAAAAAATATTTTAAATGTCAAGTTTATAATTTTAAAAATTAAACATAAAAATGACGTTGATATATAAATGCTTATAGAAAAACAAAATGATGGCGCAACAATTTGCTGATATAATTTTTATACTAATTCTAAAGAAAAGATTCAAATGTGCCGGTTATTTTGAGAAGCTTGATAAAATACATAAATTCTGCATTTTCGCGTTTGAATTCACTCGTTTAAAGAATGAATTTTTTTTTTGCGCCGGTGTAGATGAAATCTATTAAAGAAACCCTAAAAAAGTTTTCATTTAATAATTATAATTGCGTCCTCGAATGGAAATAAAGAGATGAATGGAGGAACTATGTCTTAAAATAAAATCAAAATCACTATTATGGTTGTAGTTGAAAAAAGACACTGCAAAGAAATATGACTCCGCCGCAAAAAGTATAGGAGAATCCATAAAAGTATAGGAGTCCATAAAATTGATTTATTCTTTGACAAATATTGGTTTAAACAATAAATAAAGACTGAAAACTATGTATTATAATATGCATGTATAATGTATAAGTGCTTCAGCAATGTATGTAGGAGCCGCTGTAGTGAAATAAAATTTTCTGAAAAAGATGATATGAAATGTTGCGTTTTAGTTGCTTGTAGAAACAGCCATATATGGTAATTTGTGATACTTCGTTCCGTTATTGTAAGGAATTTGAATGTTCATTTTTAAAATAAAAGCAAAAAAATTTATATATAAATTCCGGGCATAAATGTAGTAGCGAAATAATACTCTGTGGCCAAAATAGTTCCTTAATATTAGAAAAAATATAATAATTTCTGTAGGAACATAAAAGAATTAAAATATAAAAGAATGAAATAAAATTTACAATTTACAAGTATGTCAGATTAATTGATGATGCGTAAAATATAAGAAAATTGGGTCATTTTTGATGAACGAAATTATTTTTATGCGTAAAATGGCAGTAAATTGTTAAATAAATCGTTTCTTATCTATAGAGAATAATTTTTAATCTTAAGTTATTCATTTACCGACATTTAAGAATGAAACAAAATATCTTCATTCTGCAATATATATGGAGAGAAAATAAAATTATTTTTATTGTTTTCTGTTCAGTACAAGCTGCTTGCATACTTTAAAAAAATTTTAAGGGAATATGTACACCTTCGTTTTAAAAAGTTATTTTTTCCCTAATTATTTGTTGTCTCTGGTCATATTATTGGACGCATGTGATTTTTTTTTGTTCTACATCATCGTTTAAAGGTACTGTGTTAATATAATGGAAGCATTTTGATTTTGATTGATTCATCTAGGTTGCTGCTGCAATGATTTTTAAGAGAGAGGGAATAGGATGTTTTGGCTGTGTAAACCGGTCACTTGACCTCGAACACATACAAAAATGATCTGAATCCTTGGAATCGCTTTTGTATTATGAACAAAAGAGATGTCCAGTAAGTAAAACATCAATTGCGCACCAAAAGAATCTCACTTCTGATAGCGCATAGGTAGACCGAATAGATGTATAAAAAATGTTTATAATGATCTCAGTTATATTTACTTATAAAAATATTTTTCAACTATAATTTTTAAAACCATTTTTAGCAGTTGATTTCATAGTACTTAAGTACCGTTTCATGAAGAAAAAAATTGAAAACAGTCTTCTTCATTTAATAAATACATTCGAAATGCGTAGAGGGCTAAATAATTGGTCCAAATACTTAAACTTATCATCTGATGTGACGAAGTGTTCTTAATCATGGAAATTATATATTTAAAGGCAGAATAAGTATGAGTGATAAAATAAATAACTTAGACTTAGAATCATATGTTTAAAAAATGATTATAGCAAACTCAAAAGATAAGTGAATTTCTAAAAATATTTTCAAGGTAGCAAATTTAATTTAAAAATAAATAATAATTGCGAATTGGAAAATTTTTTGTTACGTCATTAAATTGTTCAGCTTCAACTTTAAAATGAATGCTGATATTACAAAAGATCTATTTTAATTAAATATTTAATCACTCATTCTGAAGAGTGATTTTATTAACCAGTAAAATATATAAATATATAAAAATGTATACAATAATTAATAAAATAAATAAGAATATGATAAATATACAAAAGTATATAATATACGTATTCTGCTAAATATGTAATGGAAAGTAGTGTTTGATAAAAAAAATTTCCTCCTTGAAACATTTATCAGCTGATAAACTTCGCAACATCCAATGAAACTTGGATATATCCCAGAAACTGATATGAAAAATCTATACATTACTGAAAAAGATAAGAAAATCAAAAAACTTTTTCCGAGAATCTAAAGAAACTTTTGCCAACGAATGAATAATTTTTGCTCACTTTGAATGGGACATAAAGTGAATAACAAGGTGAAATGAAAAACATATAAAACTCAATTCTTTATATAATCAAAACAAATTTTGAGGTCATTCTTTAATGTAGAAATGATTTTTTTTTCTTACACACCTCATCAAACTATAGCACTTCACCTAGGTAACAGAAATGAACATAACTCTCAATCCCCCATTACGTTCTTGAAAAAAATTATAATTTTATAGATGCGCTTGGGCGAATTTGACAGACGGAAGGTTATCATTTAATTCAGGGATAAAGCTTTTTTGTTAAAGAGATTATAAAAACAATATCAATCCAGTATCTTTAACTTTACCTTACTAATAAACTGCCGGATAAACCATACATGAGCTTTTATAGGTCATTAAAAAAGAAGAATAATCGATTTATAAATATTATTAGGATTATAATAATTATAAAACAAGCGAGGAAGGGCAGATGTTTTCTCTTTCTCCATATAGTATTACGGCCACTGAAATGAAGAAGCGAAATGACAATTAGTGAATAAGTGCAATCAAATACAATATTAAAGCTCAAGGGCTTTATATAAAGCCCTAGATTCGTGTCGCATCAAGAATGCGCAAACATCCTCCGTAATATTATTCATTTTAGGTTGGTAAACTTCTAACCTAGTTAAAGATTTTGCAATTCTTTTCTACATTTATTCATTTTAATTCAGTTTCACTTGCCTCACGTTTGTAAAGGAGATATTTGGTAACCCCCTTTTGATGAGCCAGACTTTTGAAATTTCGCACTCCTATTTACTCTTTGTGATAGTGCACTATTTTAATGCACTCAGAAACAGATGTTAACTATCGATAAAACGATTAAATTCATTAAATTTTGATTCCTTGCGGTTAATGCTATCTAGTAAGGAATTAAAAAAAAGAATTCTATAATTATTAATACTAATGAATTATAAATTAAAAAATGGAAAATAATGTAAAACCAGCGAAGGTAGTCTTCCCGAAGCTTTCTATCCAATAAAAGTGTTATCCTTCTTTTCCCTCATAAAATTACAGACCCTGGTTAAAGGCCGCAGATTTACTGAATTTGTTGAAGTTGCTTTACAAAATGCGAATACGCATTTTGGAATATGCCATTTTTTTTTCCAAATAATTGCCCATAAATTTGGCACGGAACTACGGACGAAGTCCCAAGATTTTCATCTGAATTTCGTTGATTTAAATCATTCAGTTTATATTTCATTGATTTAAATCATTCAGTGGCGAAAATACAGACCAACAGACAGTTCGGCCTTTGACAGACTTGGTTCAAAACTTAAAAGGTATCTATATTTTAAATGATAAGCCTCTATACCAGACTTTACTTACCTAACTCTTTACGTTTTGAAATTATTTAGTTAACTCGCATTTGAACAGCTAGACCTCCTTTAAGTAAGTTTTGTTCAAAATTTTATAGAAATCAGTAAATTTAATGTTAAATTATATATCAAATTTCATCCGCTTCGCTCAAAGGTCTTTAATTTTTGTGTTCTCGAAAAAAAAAAAAAAAAAAAAACAGACGTAATGTTTTTTTTGGGGGGGGGGGCTCTCAGGGAGAGCTGAAAAGTGCAGATCCATCAAAATCTCAAATACGAATTTTTTTACTCCTGCAATATTTCTCCTTTCCTTTCTTCGTATACGTGAAAGAAAAAGAAAAAACCTGTTCGGACATTAATGAAATTTCCTTTCATAAATTTTATTGACTTGTTTTGAGATTGAAATTAAAACCACAAGCATTCCAAGTATAATTTAGAAACATAAGTCCAAGAGATTCGGAAATAGTATTATTTGAATCGGAAATAGCATAATTTGGCGGAAACCATTTATAGTCTTAAAGACTGTTCCAAACGATAGAATGCCGACGGAAAGACGAATTCAAAATGCCATTCAAAATTCGTTTCCCTGCTTTGCATAGAATTCTGTACTCTTTCGCTTTCCGTCCCGAAACTCCGCATCATTTTCCGCCCAAACGAGTTTGAAGAAGGATATTTACTCTGATTTCTCTTATTTTCTCCGAAAAAAGGAGAACATCTGGCGAAAGCAGGCGCCTGGAAAATGGAAAGACAGGATCTGCAGCAGTAGAAGAAGAGTATTTTTGTAGTTGTTGCTGCTTACCTTGCTCGCTTTGACTTCCAGCAGTTTATTTTAATTTAGGAATTAATTATATTTATTGCATTAATCTCGCATCTTTAGCTTTAGATGAAAGCTGCATTGAATATATAATTCAGAGAATTATTTATTAAAAAAATTTTTCTAGAGGTTCATTTTTCTCTTACGATTATCACGATCAACATTATTAAATTTTTAATATAATTGTTGGTATAAATTATTTTTAATTTTCATTGTTCCAAATTAAACAAAAATTACTTTAATCATTTTTTTTAAATTTTAAATCTCCAATTTTGTAATTCATTATCATAACTTGTATGGAATCTTTTAAATTTCTAGTATTTGTATTTCTCGAATTTATAATTAGATGAGACTACTTGTGTGATAACAAATTCAAAATCAAATAATCGATCAATTGATAATTGGATTTTAAAATTATGGAATTAAATGAATCGAGAACAAATGACTGCATAACATTTCCTAACTTTATTACATTAGTTAATAAATGAAAAAAAAAAAACGACTATTAAATCTTTCCAAATATTAAACGTCATATTAAATGAAGGTTTTTGAGAGTAAATTGTATTCTTGTATTTTGTCTATACATTTCCTCGTAAATATATACAGTAATTCATTTGTCCTCATAATCATTTTTAATACAACGTTTCTTCAAAGAGAAACCTCGTAACTTGTTCATCTACTTAATATCGTATCCACATCAGGCTGATGAAATGAATCCTGCATTTTAACGAATCAGTATCGGACATGGTTTCTCGTGTGGCAAATGAGTATTCTTCTTTTCAGTTCTCTTTGTGATGGTGCATTAAGGACGAACAAAACTTCTTTATGTTCGAAAATGTACGACGTATGTATTCGCAGAGTGCCTTAGTGCTGACTTTTATTAATTTGAATTATTTCAATTGAAACATAAATTAATTGAAATAATTGTTCTTCGTGAAATATCCTCGTAGCATTTAAAAAAATGTGAATGTTCCGAAAGAAATTGCATATTCACGTAGCAATTCAGCCATGAATATAACCGACTAAACTAAAGTTTGGTTTACCCTCGGCCAGTAGGCAGCGCATGCGTAGAAAGGCAAAAAAATGCTGTTCAGTCCATGGCAAGTACTTGTGCCGACAAGCAACAACATTCCATTGTATGTATTTTTTTCTTACTGCGCATGCATTTGTAGAATTTGGCTTGAAAAAATTGATCTCTTATCATAAATTAATTCCGATATTTTTTGCTCTTTAATGTTTCTGATATGAAGTTTTGATCTTTTTTTCATTTTATTTGTCATTTTTTCTCTATAGTTTTCCAAATTTAGACATGTTGGCCTTTTTTTTTTACTTTACCATATTTTTTTGTGTGTAAATGTCTATCATTTTAATATGATATGCATTGAAAAAGGAAAATTCAGGGACGTTAAAAACGCCAATATATAGCCAAGCATGGAATGCCTGAATCTATCCTAGGAAATTGTGGCAAACCTAAATGTCCCTTTCTGAGCATGCATTCTCTTACTGGCCGTCTTATAAATCCGTCTTAAATCTATATTAATTTTATTTAATAATCAGCTATGCCTATACATTCTATTTAAAGACATTAAGGGATGACTCGATTTTAAGAGACTTCAGATTCAATTCCTTGAGTTTAGCTGCAGAGCCAACTTGATGTTTCTTATCTAGAATCACCAATTAAGGATTACGACCCTTTAAGTAATTTTAGGAAGGAGAAGGTTCTAGAAAATAATTTCCATATTATTTGGGCACCAATTAGGTTCGTCACTGTATCATATCGGTCCATTATGACGCAAGTGCACCCTTTCGAAGAAAAATAGCTTCAATCAGAAGCAATATGGTTTTGAAGGAAAAGAGAGAAATCAGCTATCGATGCAATGCGCAATATTTTTTCCAATATTTTCTCTTTATGTCGGAGAAATATTTTCTATTCTAAAATAATAATATTAGATTTAAGATTATTAATTTTTTGGAATATGTTTCGTTTGAAAAACATTATTCGATTTTCAAAACATCATATCCATTTCACTTTATAAGCATTATTTAATTTTCATTTTATTTACACGCGATTCTCCTATTGCATCAGGTAAAATTTTCCTTTATGTAACAGCTGAAATAAATTCTCCATCACTAAGTTATTGGAATTTCAAAATTAATTCTTGTTTTCCAATTACCAATACGATGCTTAAGTCCTTAATCTTACTACATTATCTGTATAAGGAATAAGTTAACACTCATAAGAATGAACAGGAGTGGGTAAACCCACTTACAAAAGAAATAAAACGTATATTGGCTTGAATATATTGATATTCCCATTTAAAAAATAATTATGTGAAATGCTATCCTTCTATAATCCGTTAAACATACTTTACGCATACAATTTTTATACATAAATTTTTTTCAGCTAAAGGTTTCCATTAATGTATGATTTGTTCTTGATAAAATAATTCTTTAGGGAAAAGTATCCCAATTTATTGTGTAATTTTATAAAAATATTGGCGTATCATTATATTTAATGATAGCCAAAATATATTAGGTTATACATGCCTGCATGTGGAAGAATTTTTTTTAATATAATATACTTAACTTAATCCAGATATAACATTTTTGTCATTCCTTAAAGTAAATTGGAAACAAGAAAAACAGAAATTGATACTTCGAAGTTACGTGACTTATCTTTTTTTATTTGAAACTGGAATAATACATTTGATTTGATATTCAAATTTAAGGAGTACAATCAGATTGGTCGAAGAGAACAACTGGGGGAATGGATGCCTCGAGATTCTTCAGCTTTGGAAAATCATCTTTAGCTCGTACGGAAAAGAGGGTAATACTTGAAATAAAACAAAAGAGTTGAGGATTATTTTCTCCTCAAGTATTCTCATTGAAAGATTTTCTCGATTTTTCTTCTTATTTAAAAGATTCGTCTTAATTATCCATTGTCTTTTGAGCGTGTAGAACTTTATTTTGATTGAATGAATTTCAAAAGTTTAGAAATACCATTATTTAAATTTATACAAATAATTATAATTATTTGAGTTCTTCACAAATTTGTAATACACTTTGTAATACAGTATTTTTCTAAAAATATAGAATTAAAACTTAGGTTGAGATATCTTGAATTTTTGTTACTTCAAACTGCTTTTCACAACTTCGATCTTTTATACAAAAGAATGCCGTGTATACTGTGAATATATAACTAGTTTTGTATAAGAGAAAGAATCAATATTATTATTCTGACATTTTGAAGGAAGTCAAAGGTATTTCGGCTTAATACTTCAGGCCAAAATTCTGAATATTTTGTTTAATTTCAATGTATCTGTTTTAAAAATTATCTGTTTAAGTTGGAATCCAGCCGATTCATCTATACATTTTTGTTGTATTGATTAAAAAAAGCAAAACGACTATTTAAATATTAATTATTATTAAAAATTCTATTTTTTTCATCTAAATTTTATGCATATACCTTCTTATTTTTTATGTACTTTTCTGTGGGCATTATAAGTACAAATTAAAGAGGGTGAATTTGATTAATTTGTAGGGGGAAACACTCAAACCATAATAAAAATGTCAAAAATAAATTTCTCAGTTCTTATGGTTATTACGAGTTTATCCTGTCGCTAATAATAACAAAAGATGACTTTAAAATAAAATTATTGTATATTCGAAATATTAACTTTTCACTTCAAAAATGATCATAGTTCGCTTAGGTGGAAGGGAACTCTCTCACTTTTTTTTGAATAAACTTTCGCAAAAATGACTTAACACTAAAATTTAATCTTCCGCTTAACATGAGATTTAAAAAATTTTTAAAAACAATCTTTCAAATAGAAACAAGGAACTGTCTTGATAAAAGGCATGTTTAAATAATAATTATTTAAAAATATTTTATCATTCGTAACATCTGTATATGATTAAGCATTTTAGTTCTATTCCTAAAATTTTTGAATAAATAATGTTAAATTCACATCTTTTAAGTTGAGACAGTACTGACATATATTATGAAACTAAACACAGTGGCATATTGTTTATGTGTATTAGAATGTTATTTATTGTTAAACTAAACTCACATTAACATGTATTGTTACTATATACAATGACCCACGATTAGAACAGATGAAAATAGTTATTTTTAACGAATCTGTCAATAACATATATTTCTATTTAAGATGCAGTGTTATTCTATAAAGCAAATTCCTATTATTATACACACGTATTTAGCTGGCAAGTGTGCATTAACGCAAAATGTTTATTAAATAAATAAATTAAAATCAAAAAAGAAAAAATCGGATGTATGGATAAAATTTCTATTTAAAGAGTTCTTGGTCATTCCATAGACTATTATTTAAAAAAAGGTAGATCTAGCAACCTAATTTTAATTAACTTCAACTCCAAGGACTGGGAGGAAACATGTATTAATTGTCTACGTGGGATGTGAATGAATCAATTTCTATTATTAAATTTAAGAGCTTATTTTTCGTCCTTATTTTTTAATACTTTGCAGTAAAATTCTTTGCACACACAACTATGGAGTTAAAATTCCTTTGCTCATAGTTGAAAACAAAAAAAAATTCTATTTTTTTCCACTTCTTTTGATACTAACTTTTTCTCCATTTTACTTACGCAGCGTTAGGAAAGAAACAAAGCCAGGTATTATTAGTAGCAAATGTTTTTCTAACATTGAAAAGTATGGTAATTTAAAACTTTTTAACGCCTTCTTTATCCAACTACCTCTTAATTTAAGATGCAACGCAGTAACCTTCATAGAATAAATCTGGTTTTTTGTTTGTTTGTTGTATCTCTCCCAAAGTATTTTGTTCCAAGAGCCTATTTTTTCCTGCACCAGGCTAATGTATTAATTAAAAGACTTGCATTGAGGCTACTAGAAGTCAAAAAATAAAAAGAAGGACGAAGATAATTTTTTTACGGTCACTGACTTTTTTTCGTCTTGGCTATTGGTTTTTACACCTGTGGTGCTTCACAACTTATCTATAAAGTAGTTAAATTTAATCATCTGCTATTTGTAAAGCAGAATCTGGGTTCCGACAGAAGGTTTTTTAATTTTAGGTTGTCTGACAAAGAATTTTAAAGGCACTCATCAGCAATTTAGCTTTATTGAATCCACTCTAATCTATGTGTTTATTTTATTAGTGTTTGGCTGTTTTTATAATTTCAGAACACTTCCTTATTTTGAAAAAAAAAGACATAAATTAGATAGTTAAGTTTTGGAACATAGTTTATTGCATTTTATGGATATATGGGACCGTCACTCTATCGATCTCGAACTAGAACAGCACCTAATACAGGGAAAGACAAAGACATAATGATCCATTTCCCAGGTGAAGTTGGAACGAAGCCGAGGGAGATGTAACTCAGGCTTAAAATTCTTCTTTTTGCATTAGAAGATTCCATCTCCATGTATGTGATGTGAGAAATATATTTGAACACAGAGGAGACAGATAATTTAATGTTTCTTTTAATTATTGATATCTGTAAATATCCAACTTATCCGTAATTATCGGTCAATCTTTATCTCTACTAATAATAAAAGTGAATGTGTGTGCATGTTGACAATTTACAAGCTGACAGTTTATATATATATATATATATATATATATATATATATATATATATATATATATATATATATATATATATATATATACCTTAGAGGTTAGGACAGTACATTTCAGAGCGATTATTTTAAAATTTTAACTTATTAAAAAATTAAATGGATTTTTCCACCCACTTTTCCACGATAACTTTCAAAAATATTATTGTAAAAAACTGAATTTTTATTCCTTTACAAAGGAACATACCAATAATGTAAAAGATAGAAATAAAAATAAAAATGTAAATAAAATAGATACAAAAACAGAAATATTCAATTTTTGATGATAAATCTAACAAAGATTGATAGCTATGTTTAGCATGGCTAACTTTTGTAATATTTAAAAAAAATATATATCTTTAATGAAACCAATAAAATAGTCCTTTGAATATTTAATGATATAAATAAAAAGTTTTCTGAATTTTTGTAAATAAAAAAATATTGTTTTGTTACTAAGATATTAATTTCCAATTATATATTACCTAAAGTTCATACCGTTTTTATGAAATATTTGATCTAATAATTTTCTTCCATTGTTGAAAACTGAGAAAAAGGGTTCTGCCTAATACAAGAATGTCCAGTTTACAAGACAAATAAAAAAGTTACTGTACCGCGAATTTTAGAAAAAAGATGAATCAAATATTTTTGTTTTAATAGCTTTATATTGTTATAAGACTCACCTCCATTAAGAAAAGTTCAATAAACAGAACTTACGTAAGCTATTTGAAATAACACTGGTTTAATGTTTGTCAATTTGGCGGAAATGTGGACATGAAACAATATCGATTTATTTGGGTTAATAATAACGATTCAGTAACGATTTATTTGGGTTAATAATAACGATTCAGTAACGATTTATTTGGGATTAAATATAACCAATATTCTTGGCGAACCAGTTAATCATCAGAGACGACTAGTAATTAAATGCATGATTAAGCTTCATATACTGTTGAATTGTCCATTCAATATTTCAGTTTCTTTTATTTAATAAAGGAGACTGAAAAATTGAATAGATTTTTTTATAGTGTTTATGAAATGAGGAAAGAATAGTCGTAGTGGGAACACGTTATTTTCACTTTTGACTACGAAATAGATTAATTAAACGTTTCAGAGATTTTTAAACACTAAGCCGAATTCCTAAAATAGCTTTTATAATTCCAACCTCTCGAAATTTCAAAGAAATATGGAATTATAAACACATTTACAAAATACTTCTTGAATCATTTAAGTCCTTTCTTTTATTTTAGAGTCAAATTCAATGATTAATATATTTCCCCCTGTTATATTTTGGAAATATTGAGATTCTGGAATGCCTTTTTCATTGCATCTTTGTTAAACCTTTTTTTTTTTTTTTTTTTTTTTTTTGAATTATCTTGAACGCATTCCCTTAGATGCTAAATTGCTTCAGATCTAAAATTTAATAAATAGCTGACTGGAGGTATAAAAATAAAATATTTTTATATGTATTTTCTATTCTCTATATCATAAAAGGTGGTAAGAATGCAATACACTACTTGTCAAAGTAATCATAAATTAAAAAAAAAGTTTAATAAAACAAATTTTGAAAGAGGGAAACCGTTTTATAATTCATGGTAATAACAGTAACTTGCATCTAAATACATAGAAAATCAGCCCGGTTTATTGATCAACTATTCGTTTGTCGAGATCCATTTCGATATGAAAGTGGTTTGCCATTTAACTTTTCAAAAACACAATCAAGATGATGACCCTGATTCAATGCTACATCAACAGACCTACCCGAAGAAGATTGTGGTGCCTGCTCAACGTTGATGTAAATTAGGAAGCAGATTTTTAAAAATTTCTGAAATAATAATTTTTTAATCACGGATGAATCGAAGAGATGACGGCTTACTGTATGAGGACAATGTCGACGAAGAGAAGTTTGATGAGAAATCACAATCAGTCCACGCAGAATCTATACAATACCGCGCTGATCATTATTCATATGAAAGTTTCATCCAGCGAATATGGATAATTCAATAGTTCCGATTTTTTAAAGTATAAAAATTTATATATGCATGAATATCTTCAATTCGTAATTATTTTCTTATACACATATGCATTATTACCTTATATATTTATAAAGGTGCACTATATTTAATATATTATGGATTTATTGATAATTTTGATGTAGTTATCGCATTGGCTTAAATTTTTACAAACGGCGTTCATTGTAGAAGTTTATTTGCTGTTGAAATATTTTGCGTAACAAAGAGCTGCAGTGGCTTGGTGGTAAGAGCTCGGTTTCGGAAGCGGTGGGTTTCAGATTCGTGACCCGATCTCATCAAAGAACCGTCGTGTAAGCGGGCCTGGTGTACTCTAAATCCGTCAGGGCCAACCGCCTTCCCGCTCGTGGAGTGTGGATACTTGGACAGGTGGGTGCCAGCTCAGGTGTCGTCCTCGTCATATGACCACGGTTCAAAAGTGTGAGGTGCGGCATAAAATAACCTTGTGTTTCTGTCAAATGGGACATTAATGAAACAAACTTACGTAAGAAACTTTTACTTATGTTACATAAGTAAAACGTTCCTCTGAATAGATCTTAAATAAGCAATGGAGTAATTACATTGACAGCAACACAAGGGCTAGATTTGAAACAACATAAACACAAGTAATGGATTTGAAATCTATTTAACAACTTTTAAAATATGATTTATTTTTATTGAAAGAGTATGACATTCTTTATTGTTTCAATTTCTATTTTATTTTTCGACATTTTCATTTCTGTTATCAAGTCCCTTAAATGAGTGCATATAGTGAATTCAACAGACTATATTACTCCATTTTTCTAAGCCATTTTTTTTGTGTGTTATCTACACTTTTCATGCTCTTTCCATCCAAATTATGCATTATCATCACAATCATAAGTGAACTTGAAAAATATTCAGATACTACCAACGTATTCTTTTATTTTAAGAAAGACAAAAGAGACCCTTAAAATCACCGAGGACATTGTAATCTTTTCTGAATTGTAAAATCAATAATAAGAGGGATATGATTCTAGATTTACCCTCTTCAATCGCAAAGATAGACTTCTCAGAATGAAATTCGATAGACACAAGCATTCGTGTTCGGGAAAATTAAATATTATGGAACAGGAGCAAATAAGCAATGATGAAATTTATGAAATTTTAGAACTCAAGATATTCCATTAAGTTCGTATTATATTATTGAAAAAAATAACTCTGAAGTAAATCTGAGCATTTTTTACGAATTTATGTAGACATCTGAATTTTCGATATTTTTAAGATCAGCATATATATATATATATATATATATATATATATATATATATATATAAAGGCTGAAAACTCTAATGTGCTTGGAAAATTTTTTTTATTGGAATAGTTTTATTTCACTACATAATAACCGATTTTCCACAAGCTTCTTGATGCGACATAATTTAGAAATTTTTTGCATTAGTGTGTACTTGATAAAAATACTTTATTTTAATGTTTTTAGATTTATTAAATTGATTCTATTTGATTAATTCAACAAATTAAATATTGATTTTGTAAAAGTATAACTACCTTCTGACGAATTGGAGGAAAGAAAAACAGTCATACTTAAAATGTTACAAGTATTTAAAAATAATTAATTTTACAGATCAGTAGATTTTGGTATCGGGGATGTTTTGATATTGATTTTATGTATATTTAATGTGCAGAAACAAAAATATCTTTAGCTTCTGTCAATTTGTTCCTGATTGTAAGATATGACGATATAACATAATAAATTACGCTTAGAATAGACGTTAAAAAAAGCACCAATCCTTTAAAAAAAGTAATTATGGAAAATGTGAAATAATTGTTAGCCGAATTCGTAGCGGTATTTTTGAAGAAAAAAACCATAAAACAAATGTTGTTTTGAAAATTAAAAGTTTGATGGCAACGCTTAATCGATGAAATAAAGAAAAGAAATAATTTTTATCGATGAAAGATACCAGGGATCTGTTGGATAGTTTTGGGAAAGGAAAAATGGTAGGAATGAACAAGAATTGTAGAAATTATTTCATTGCAATTTAGGATCGAATGAATTTTAAACCTTTTAAGCGTCAATCCTTAACAGAATTATGCCAAATAAGTAGTTCTAATCTTTCATTAATTACTTGGAATGAATTTCAACTCATATGGTCTTTTCTACATCAGTTTACATTTTATCGTTTCCCTTTATGTGTTGCAAAACAGCGCGTAAATGAAATGCTCTCCGAAGCATTTATTTTAAATATTTGATGCACTTTAAGTAAACAAGTCAGATAAATATAGAAAATGATTCAGGAAAATACCGCTCGTGTTCAAAATGAAGTGTTCCGCATTCTGAAAATCTTGGCGCTGTGCATCCATCAACTGCAGAGACATCCTAGCCATGTATAATTTTAATTTATCATGGCAGCACATTACGAGGAATGGAGTAGTTTTTATGGCTTTCTCCCTGTGTTTCTGTAGCGGTAACACGAGGATCGCAGAGGGGAAATTGCGCATTTACTCCAAAATTAAGTTGCGCGGCGTGTTTTATGGAAGAGAAAAATGAGAATCTATTTGCCCATTTGCAAACAACGGGCGATTTTTCATCTTTTCCATTTTTCTAAGTTAAGTGCATTGTTTGCTTCCCTCCCACATTATTTATAGAACGCGCAACGGAGAGACTTACAAAACCATGTATGTTAGTGGAGTGTTTTTGCTAATAAATTGCCTATTCAAGAGAATTTTTTACAATTTTGTATTATAAGACTCCCTTTGTCATGGTATTTAATAACATTTTTCAATAAAACAAAGTGCTTTTTCAGTTTCAAAATTCAAACTATATTTACTTATATACATTTTTGTGTTTAATTAAAAATATATCATTGCAATTGAAATGTGAAAGTCGTATTGTGAAGATACATTAGTTATAAATTAATTTATTTATTGTGTGATGGGGAGAGATCAGTCTTTTGCATCCAAATAACCGGTGAAATTCTTCATTTACTGGATATTAAATGAGTTTTTTTTCGTTACCATGATATAACTATAAGTTATGAAATAATGAGAAAGAAATAAAAATAATAACTACGATTTTTGGTGCTGTACATTGGTAAATTAAAAATAAAAAAAAAATCATATTATTTGACCAAAGACCATCTCAACTCGAAATAGAAATTCATCATTTAATCAGTTTTTAAAGGAAATCCTGATTGAATGAATAGTTAAACTAAAACTAATCAAAATTATATATCATATTATTATTTAACATTCTTTGATTTCATCAAACGAGAACACAAATATTGTTTTATTTTATATGTTGCCAACTATATTGTTGATTTGAAAAAGAAAATGAGGGCCTTAATGAAACCTTTCACATGTTCTCACTTTCTAGAAGACTTTAATTACGAATACTTCTTCAAGACTTAATTTTGAATTTTCATTTTAAAATTTACCAATTGTGAAATTTTGCAATTCCAACCAGTACTTTATTATCAAATAGAAAATTGCAATAACAACAAAATAGGTAAAATTCAAATGTCTCTTTGTTAAAATTCCTATTATTTCTGTATAGGGACAGTCTTGTAGTATCTTATAATCCTAATTTACAAAAGAGGTAAGAAATATCTCGTATAAATCCATTCAGCATATTTAATCTAATCTGTTTCCTGCATGACATGGAACTTAGAAGAGTGGAATGCTGTCAGATTTTCCAATCTCTTTCTTTTTATCACATTTGAGACATGGTACGACCAAAAACAATAATCTATATTAATTCAAAATAGAGCTTAGATATAAGTAATAATCATCCCTTATAAGAATTCTATGAAGACCAGTTTTACTTATCATTTAAAATGAGAAACGAGCTTTTGTCCAACACGTTTAACTTTAAAAAAATTATGATTGATTTTCATAACCAATAACTTTAGAATTCTCTATCTTAAAGTCGCTCATTACCATGACACCTAAGAGTCTATTGAGAATATTCTTTAAGTCCTCAAGTTTTTTGAAAAATTTTCATCTTCTAGAGATATTGAAAATGCACTTATATAGAAACTCATATGCATTGACTGTTAGCTAAATCTTCAAAATTACGGTTCATTTAGAGGGCTTTTTTAAAAATTTAATTTAGTTAGATTAACATGCAGCTTTAAAACCATATAAGGAAGATCTAATCAGATATTTCATAATTGAACCATCATCATAGTACCTAGGCAACGTCTAAGTCAGAATTTTCTTCTCAGATCTTTCATTCAATCTGGATCAGTCCTACGGATTGAACTCGCATTAGGAAGATTTTTTTTTTCTGTTAACAGTTATTACAATCGTTCTGGATTTCTTCATATCTTTTCCAAATTATCTTTGTGTGAATAAAAGCATAGACCAGAGGGAAATCGAGAGAACTGTCGATTTTTGAAAACTAATAGCAAGGAATGCAAAAAACAAATTGTGCAAAGTAACTGGCGGCACAATAAGAACCTTAAAATTTTCTGTTCGAAGCGTTTGGCCTTCATGACACTTTTACGAACTTTGGTTAAAGGGGGATCCTTCACAATCACCCATTTTGTATTAACTGAATTGAAGTTGGAGATAGGAACAGAATAGCAGCTCCACGCATCTGATCCTGTCAGAAAATCAATACACTTCGTAATCAGTTCAAAAATACTCTTGTTACTTGGAAAACCAACTTAATCTTTAAGACTGTTGCTCTTAAGCATAAGAAAGGAATTCAAAAATTAATGTATTCGCGCCTGGGTAGTTTTTAATGCGTTTTAATGTACAGCAATTAAGGTGTAGAACTTCAAAACTGCTTGCAAAATCTACCAAACCTTCGCGATTTTTGATCTTAAGCATAAGAAAGGAATTGCAGAGTCATTATTTACACGGCCAAATTTTCCTTAAGACGTTGATAGATATTCAGCATCGTGAGATTCCAATTTGAGAGAAAGGAAGTAAAGAAACAATCCAAAAATTATTTAGCTTATTTTTTTTTTTGTTTGTTTCTAAACGCGATTAGACATTCGCATAGAATTTCACAGCCTTTGTTCATTTATTTCAATTCTGTCAATATTTCAATTTTTTACCCCATTCATTCATCATTTTAATTTCAAAACTCTTTATATTACTTTGTTCATATACTCATAAAATATTTCCATTTTTTAACATCAATTATTTGTAATTTTAATTTCAAAATTCTTTATATTACTTTGTTCATTTACTCACAAAATATTTCAATTTTTTTACCTCATTTACTTGCAATTTTCAAAACTCTTTCAAATTCAAAAACTCTTTATGTAACTCGCTAATTTTCTGTCTGAACAGTATAAACGTTGCTCCGCAATACAAATTTTATGTTCTCTGCATCAATTCGAAAAAATTGATAGAAAACAGGTAAGGTTCTTTTATTATCATCAAAGAAACAAGAAACTAATTTTCCATTTTTAATTTCCCTCACATGAAGTATGCAAACAGATTGCATTTTCACTATCAAAAAATTCCATCTCAAAAATTTGCTGAATTTTCTTATTTTAGAGATCCTTTAATCCGGAGGAAAGGGACCATTTATGGAATTCCTTCTATCGGTCTATAAACTGGATAGTTCAAAAACAAAAGTATGGAACTTTTACATTGTCTTTTTATCAAATTCTGAATGAATCTGTGGAAACATCCTTATTTGCCCGTCCATAAGTTTAAAACTGAAACGACGAGTTAAAAATGCATGCCGATGGATGAATTTAGTTTATAGCTTTATCGCAAGACACATGACACATTTTGAACTATGAATAGCTCAAGAGGAGAAAACTGGAAGATAAGATTTGTGGAATGTTTTAATAGTCTGAACAGTTCACACGGAAGTCATTTGTAACCAGCAAAGCATTTATCATCTTCCATAGTAATAAGACGCGTTAGTTTCCTTCAAAATAATTAGAAGGCAAAATCGATTAGCTCTGATGTTCAAGGGTTGGTATGCTAATCCCATAAAGGAGCGTGACCTAAGAAAAGGATTAAATCCGATGATAAGAAAGAATCTTACAACATAGAATTTTGCAATATACTATTTTTTACAACTTTATTCATTACCTATTAAGCTCTAATTTTCAAATTTTGTAAACTTGTGTGCTCTCAATTCCATACTTTGTTTTAATTTCCATTTTTCCGAACCTAATAGATTTGAAATTTGATATAATGCGAGAGGCTTTACTAAACAAAAAGACGATCACTCATTATCATTATATTTTTAATTGCGAATTATAAGTCAAAGACAACACTGGAAAATAGCTGAATAAAAATAATTTCTTCTAAATGTAAGAAATATTTATTTTAAAAAAGCTTCTATTTTTCTGAATGCTATTAAAAAATATTAAAACAACCATTTAAATTTAATATACTCTTGTTCATTTTAAGGCTTCCTTGGAACACTGATTCGCTTGTATAATATTATTAAAAAATGAACGACATCGTTATGCTTACGAATGAATAAGAAACTTACAATTTATGTCATTCAATTGCTTAGTTTCAACGACGAAAACAAATATTCTTTAAAAAGGTTTATAAATAAATGTCGTTCATTTCCTGAAGCGCAGTCATTTAATTTATTATGAAACATCACCATTCAAACATTCCGTGGGGAATCTTAACTCTAAAATGGCGACAAATTTACTCTTGCAAACAATTACTTAGCAAAAAAGTTTCTGTTATCATATTTCATGTTGTAAGTCTAGCCACCACACATTAGCTCAATGCTGATAAAAGCGAACAAAAGATAAAAGCACTCAACCTGGAAATAGGGAAGATATAAAATATGGTCCTCCGTCTGCAAGAGGCTAATGAATGAGAAGCACGCTCGTTTTACCCTCTCATAAAACTGACACACAAGTTAATTTTATCGCAATATTCCTCCAATGATCTTTGTATTGCTGTAACATAAACACTGCGATGTAGCCATAAAAGTTTCTTCATTTTCTGTTACATATAGCTATGATAAACTCCTCTCTATTTTTTATGAATATCTGATGCCAAGATTGTAAGACATAGATACTTTTCATTTGCTCAAAAGGGGGTATTCAGAAGAAGTATTCGATGCATTGTTTTTCTGGTTACATCTTTCAGAATAGATTAAGCAATTAAAATGCACATTTCCAATGCCAATATATAATTTAATCCATGCTTTGCGTTAAAAATATTGCGATGATTTGGTAGAATATTTACTTATCATATAATAGAAAATATGCAATTGTGTTTTCTTGACTGGCAGTTTATTAATCATGTGTAAGAACTTAGATATACAGAGTTAGGTCAGATTTTTAAATTTTTAGATTGCATTGCATTGCATTTCTTGAAAAATTATCTGAAATCTATTTTTTAATTTTTATTCAATAAAATTCTGCTGTTGTATAATATTTTAGATATTAAAATACTTGCTATATTATTGTTATAAAAATGAATGAAAAAAAACCTAAACAAACAATTACATTGAAGGCAGATGATATTAAACTTAGTTTTTCTATAGTATTTTTTCCAGAGGACAAAATATATGTTTAATCTGCATTTTATACTTAAAAAAAAAGTCAAATGAATGCTGAGTTTTTATGGGAAGCATAAAGACCGTTGTTATTTTAAATTCAACATAGATGCATTTATTGAAACGACTCCTTTCAGAATGTATGCAATTTTAATATAATGCTATATGAATATAAAAATATTACATCGTTTTAAAATTATAATATAACATAATAATAAATAATATATAAATGATATAATAATAAATAAAAAAATAACGATGCATTTTTTTATTTCTTATTTGCAATGGTAATTAGGTGAGTGGTTCAAAATGATTTATTCCGCATTATTTTTTCATTACATTGCTTTTCAGAAAATTATCCCTTTGTATTGAAATGAATGTTAAAGTCTTAATATTTTGAATACCTGAGTAGCAGTCAAATAGTAGTTAATGATTTTTTTTTATCTTAATCATTTAGTTGTTTTAGTTTTACATGGCTTTAGCTGTTCTATTTCTACAAGTTGGTAAAAAAGCGAAGCAACCCAGTTAAGTATAAAATCAACAGAAATATGATATTATATATATTTTAAATAAAAAGATATTATAGACTTTAAAATGTAATGAGAATTTTCAATAGTGTGGTACTTTCTCTACATCATTTTGCATGTTTAAAAACTAATTTTAGTTGCTTCTAATTTAAAGAATGGATCAAAAAGCAT
Source organism: Argiope bruennichi (assembly GCF_947563725.1). NCBI lineage: Eukaryota > Metazoa > Arthropoda > Arachnida > Araneae > Araneidae > Argiope > Argiope bruennichi. The sequence goes on along the minus strand of NC_079155.1, from coordinate 125,437,200 downwards.
ATTCATACAAATTGCTAATATGAAAATAGATTTTAAAAAATCTAAACTATTCCTATTCCAGATTAAAACTCCGGAAAATAATCAGATTCAAACAGTCAACAATTATTCAAAATTTAAATGATAATTCGATATATTTTCCTTCACTTTGAGTGTTACATTCATTCAAATTTTCCCGAAAAGCAAAATATCTTGGCAAGTGTAATTGCCATCGATTGATATTTCTTTTGAGTTTTCTCTATATTAGAATAAATAAAATGTATTCATTTTTGGGAGAGGTATTGGGTCGCTTGCCATGTGTATAAAACATTCATCTGAAATGTCATTTTGATAATATCTTTGATACAGAATTTAGAGAATTAAGGAATTATATGAATTTATTATATTAAAGCAGATTACATTATAGGCTACATTACGAAACTTTTCCCATGCAGAGTTCGATTTCGATTCTATTGAATTATTATCCTATTAGAATTAAAAATAATAATATTGCGATTTTTAGTTATTCTAGTTTTTGGCAGTGAAGGCTTGGAATTCATAGAAGTAAACTCATTGCTTCTATGAATTCAAGGAGGATTCATTTCACAGAATGAATCCTCCTTTCTAATATAGAAATTTCATTTTATATTTTCTCAAAAAATATACCCTTCTAAATAAAAAATACTGATTGTGAATTTAACAAAAGATTTGCTCAAAAGGGTCTTAGTTAAAATATGGAAAATCTCTTTTCGCTTTAGCATTCATTCTGTGAAATCCTCTCCTAAATAATGTTATTTTGTACTTGAATGTACTTTATTATTTCTGGATAGTGGTTTAGAGCAAATAAAAAAAATTCTTCTTCTCTGCTTCTCCTGTCCAATATTTAATGAAAAATTTATTTTTTCTTACAGTCGGAATGTGTTTTCTGATTAAATACAAAGTATTCTTTTACTTCGTTCCTTGCAAAAAATTCGTTACTACAATCAAGTTATTGTTTCTTCATCCCATTTTTAATGTATACATTTAAATGTTAATTTTTGACTCGAAAAATAGGGCCATAACTGAAGCTATATATGAAATTTCAGAATGATTGTACTGCATTATAAAACATTTCAGCAAAAACAGGAATATAAAATAAAACGGATAACTGATGTTGCAGATACATTTGTTAGAAAATATACTTTAAAATATTTTTTAATTATTAAAATTAGAGAAAAACATTTTACAAAAATAAATTACTTTCACGGGAAAGTTAATTTTTTGCAAATTCTAAAGTGGTTTAAAAATGGTATTGGGCAATTAATTGCTTCGACGTTTTCAATGAATAACAGTTTCTGAATTTTTAACTAAAAATCAAATTAAAATTTCATAAAGAAGGTAGGAAGAAAGTATGGTAGAAAGTATCTGCCTCATATGTGTATTCAAATTGAACATTTCATATTGTAGAAAATTTTGAATGATTTTTGTAAAATGTTTCTCGCATGAGCAACTACAAACATTATCGAGCTATAAAAACATATCATGATTAAATCAGGGGGATTGGTCTATTGGAAAATTTCCCTCCTACTCTCTTGTAAAGATATTTGTGTATAATTAACCAAATATCATAGATAAAGAGTTGTTATGAAAGAGCCTATTAGAATGCGATCTCTTGCAAGTAATTGCTGGGATACGGTTGCGATTAATACAGACTCGGCAGAAAACCAAATATGCATTTTGGATGAATTGAATTAATTTTTTTAATTGCGAATTGGAGCCAAAATTTGACACAGAATTGTTGCTACATAAACTCATACCAAGTTTCATTTGCGTAAATCATTACAATTTTAAGCGGTCGCGTTTGCATATTAATGAAACAGACTGACAGATGGTAAAGCCATTCAAGGATTTGACTCCAAATTTTCTACATCTACTCTATATATATTAAAACTTTATATCAAATTTCATCCATTTAGCTCTTTTCATTTTCTGATAGTCGTCTTAATGTGTATTTGGATAGGCTGTCAGCAGACAGATTTCCTCTAAATGGATTTCATTCACAATTTGTTAAAAATTTGCGCATTCAGAATGAAAATTATATACCAAATTTCAAGCAATTTTCAATTATTGTGTCTCAAACAGTCAGATATAATTCCAAAAATGTGGAGCTCTGAAAAGCATAGATTATCAAAATCTCAAGATCGAATTTTTTAAAGGTTATAATATGCTTCTGTATATGCTGTTTATATGCTTCGTATAAAAATGTTTTAAAAACGCATTAGGGTTCACATGAGCTTCTGTCAGGATGACTATTTATATCTATTTGCATCTGGTCTCCAACAAATGAAGCAATCCTTCACCAGCGATTTTGCAACTTGAATTTCAAATTCCATTGAGGTTTTATTTGATTTTAACATATTGATTTAATTTTTCTTATAAAATATTCAGCATTTGAGAAAGAAAGCTTTTTATTGTTTCATCTTGTACACAAATTAAATAACGATTGAAAACTTTTTTCTACGCGAACAAACGTTAGTTTTAATTTTTTTGAATAGCAATATATGTTTCCGACCATTGTTAAAAATGTGAAATATATTTCATGAAATTGCAGTTCTTTGTTCCTTTTAGAAACTTTAGTAAAGTATTTTTAAATACATTTCAGTTTTTTTTAACAGAAAAAGACTATAAGGTCAGAATTTATATGTTTAAAACAAGTAAAAAGCCTAGATATATTTATTCTCTGAAATAAAAACGCAAAAGAATCTTATCTATGCAATGCAACAGTCAAGTTTGATAATTATATATTTTGTTGTTGTTAGCAAACCACCCATTTTGGTTAGAATCCAGCGATAAAGAAAATGGATTGATAATTTTAAACAATAATTTATTCACGGAAACGACATCTAGTTCTGGAATCGACAAGCCAATGTCGCGGATTACGCCAAAATTGTTGATCCACAATAGTTCATTTAACGTATCTGCATAAAAGACAGTTTTTTTTTTTTTTTTTTTTTTTTGTAGAATTGTGTATAAACTTCTCATGGAAAGTAATTTTTTAAAAAACGAAAGAAGGTTTCAAACTTGCAAATTCTGTTAAGACTGTGGATGTATTTTGAAAAACCTAATTGCTATTTGAAGATTATTTTTGCTTGTTGACAGAAAAAAAAAACTTGTAAAGAATGTATATTTTCTGATGTATTTACACTGGAAAATATAAATAATCCATGTACATTCTTTCTTCTTCTAAATTCAAAAATTACAACAAGCTTTTGTGATTAGTTTTTTCCCCAAGAAAATAAATTTTGATCAAATGAAAATTGAGAAACCGATACAGGTAAAATAAACATTAATTTTTTAAACAAGAATGAATGGTGCAGGGGAGGGTATCAGCTCTGAGGCAAATGCAGGCAAAACTGAACATATATATATATATATATATATAGATTTATTTTCACAAGAAATGTTTATCTTTGCCGAGAGGATACTAAAGAAAAACAAAATCTTCGTTGATATTTGATTTTTTTCACTTTTTCTTTGCAATTCTCTGACTTTTACACGCTTAGAATATTTATGAAGCTGGAAAATTTGTTGAAATGACATTATTGAGGTATGCTGTCCTCGGATTTGAATTTGAAGTAACTTGCTTTTGTTTTTTAAATAACTAAAATCGGATTTTTTTTTCTTTGAAATGTAAACAATCGAGATACATTCAAAATACTAACAACAGATTTCTACATCGAATTGAATTCTTTCAAATTTCTGAAGTTTCATTATGGAAATAACAAAAAGCTAGTCGAACTTGCATCTTTTATTTATGTTTCCTCAATATTATGACAAAGTTTAAAAAGAGACTTACAAATAAAATCGTCTCAATTCCTTATGTCTACATGCTCTTTCGCCTGCATTATATTGAAAACGCTGTAGCAGTTATATTTATTTTTCAAACTAAGAAGACATTAAAATCATTTAACTGTGATACGAATAATTTTTTTTAATTGTACGACTTTCAATTTCTTTAAATTTTTCAGTAGTAGAAGTCGTTTTTTGGAGTTCTCTAAAAGTACATTAAACTTTCATGAACCTTATTATTATTAATAATTCGATTGATTCAAAAAGTTGTGAAAAAAATAAGCTGCGATGCTATTTAACCGAAATTGTAAAATATTTGCATAGTAGATAGGACTAAAGTAAACTAAAAATCTTGATGTTACCTTTATAAATTTCAGCAAATTCTTAAGGAAATATTTATTTAAGCGTTTTTCTTTATATCATTCATTAGTAAAACATATCCTCTAAATAAAATCTCGAAGAATATTTTGGCTTACCTGATATATTTTCCAACATATATTCTTATATCTATTATATATCAGAATTAGTGTTTTGTGTCAAATTGAAATACTTGGAAGTATTCGTAGAAGATGGAAAGACTGAAGGAAATACAGCACGATTAATAATTCAGTAAATCCACTAATAGCATGTTACTTAATATAAGTTTGAAGTACAACAGATGACTTATTCGAAATAACCAAATAATAGAGATTGTAATAAGAGTTGTTAGATATAAAAAATGGACAAAAAAATGTATTTAAAGGGTTTTTTTCCTGTACTATTAAAGGAGTTTTATATTATATACTAAAACGAACGCCTCTTCTAAACTTTTTCGTAACTCTCTCTTAAAAATGTTCCTAAATACCAGGAGTGCTAGGATTTTTTTGAGTATCCTATATATGAGATTTATGATTCATAATGTAGTAAAAAAGTATTTATATATTAATCATATCCTATTGGCGAATACTAATTACAAAAGAGCCTATGAAAGAGTAATCTTTGGCGATTCATTTCTGGCATACGTTTAATACACAAGTATTAGAAAACTGAATGTGTGTGTCATAATAATATCATTTAATCCAATGAAAATTTTAATTTATTCCCTATTGCTTATCTTAATTTAGAACATATTAATTTAATTATAAAATGTTCTCTTATTTCCTGATCCAATTCCTACTTTTTATTTAATTAAGCCTACACGCGCTCTAGAAAACTGTAAATTCATCAAGTTCTTACGCTCCGATTGAAGGCATAAAAATTCTTAATGTTTGAAACTTTCTTTTAAAGATGTCTAAATTCCCTATCCTAAATCTACACGTGTTAAAGAAATCTCTATAAAAATCTTATTATAAAATCACCGAGGCAAAAATGTTGGCCACTTTCGCTCTTTTGTACTTGTGTCACGATGTAGACTAGCATATCTCTTATCACTTATTCATTGTAGATAATATGCCTCTCGGGATGGAATAATGGACCTATATTTTAGATATTGAACCTGCGCACTAAATTCTATTTATCCAATTCTTTACATTTTGCAGTAGTCGTTCTCGCAAGTATTTGGAAAGTCGGACAGACAGATTTCCTCTGAATGGATTATGTTCAAAATGTTATAGAAGTCTACAAATTTGGTGCTTTAGTTCTTATTCTAATTTTAATGTGTCTAGCTCAAGTTTTTAACCATCATCTTTATTGACAGGAATAGTTCCAAAATTGTATGTTTTGGAGAAGAGAGAAAAATAGCTATATATCAAAATCTCGAATTCTAATTTTTTGACGAAATCTTTTCGAATACTTTGCATACGAGAAAGTGAAAATGTTTAGGAGAAGCTAAAGGAATTTCTGAGGATGGCAATGCTTTGACGTAGTCTGAAAAAGAAAACTTTATTAAATAAATTACAGCAAAAGTGAATAGTAAAAATATTTCATATATTAAATTTTAGAGCTTTTAAAAGTACATTTTCTTTTGAGAAGCTTAAAAGCAAAAATTTTAATTTGGATTATTTTCTACTTTTTTAATTCATTATAATAAATATTTTTTTGAAATTAATTAGCAGATGATGCCGTAAATACAGAATTAATATTTAAGTAAATCATTCGATTGAAATTAGATGACTACATTACTGATAATGAAATTTTGAAAATATACAGATAGTACATAGTCATCGATAATGCGAGAGGTACAGCGCTTAAATACATCGGGAAATTATTCTAAAAAAGATTTAAAATTTCAGCTTTCCGAGCATTAAGTTAAACAAGGTAAAACAAAATTATGTACTGTTGTTTTAAATAAATATTAGATCCTAAAAAAATTTAACTTTCTTGTGCTAATTCTCTGTTGCCTATGTTATGCGAAGTAAAAAATGATCGCCAAGATGCTTAGGTTGCAATATTTTTAAGGCATTTCTTTCTACCTCTCTTGAAGCGCTATCCTAATAATAGGCATGTGAACGCTTGAGATCAGTTTAGGTTAATTAATAAATACGGTGACGTTACAACAAACCCATGTCTTCGATGCAATGAATCACTTATTGAGATGGAGAAAAAACACAAAACTTAATTAAATGCTCAATATTTTGTCTTAAAGTGCATCGAAGCAGTTGTTTGCGGTTGCCAACAGCAACAACCTCATCTTGTAATCATCCAGGAAATATTCTTATTTGCTAGGGTCTTTCGAAACTTATTAAATAAGCATTCCGCCAAAAGTGGAATGTCGTTGCTAGGTAATTTGTGGAATGTGATGGTGGCTGAAAACTTGTTTTCCGGCTTGTTAAAAATTCCTAAAAAAATTAAAGAAAAAAAGAGTACATTCATTCCATCCAAATTCTAGTTGGATGAATGCAATTTTATTATGTTGAAATGAAACTTACAGAAGTGAAAAGATTTTGTTTTTAACAAAAGATCTTGACAATTAACCCATAATTTAGTATATTTATTGATGGTATGGCAAAATAATTTTTTTTATTCCTTAGAATTTTACAAATTCAAGGCAGTTCGAAAGCTCATCTGGGTCAAAACGAACAAGATACAGTTTTTACATGTTAACAGGAGGAAGAAAGGCCTGGTTTATATAGAGACTTGTTTATTGCGATAAAACACTGCAAAAAGAGAATTTAAATATTTCGTTCAGTTATTTCGCAATTGCCTCTTACGCGATTTTGTTTAAACAACTGAAATCAAAAAATTCTGGGGAAAATAAAACCCTCAAAGCTCGAACTTTTTCTATAAATCTTAGTTTCTTTAAAATTCTTTTCTTACAACTGTGGGCTTTATTTTGTCACGCGTGTAATATAGCCTTGTTCCATATCAATCTTATGAGTTAAAGAATTTGATGCTCTAGCATTTTGGTAATTACAACAATAGTAGTTATTAATTTAGTTGGTACTAAAAGCTGATATAACATAAATAATGGAGTCCGTGACAGGACTCGTATGTTTTTATATGGAAAATTAGTGGGAATAAGTATGTGAATGTTTGAAATGAATTATTATTCTTAATTCTTTGATATACCTTGAATATATTTTGAAGCCATAGTTTCTCACTTGATATATATAAGCATTAGAAATGGAAGATTTCAAAAGAAAAAAGAATTCCTGCTCATGCTTTATTTACACGTTTATGAAATGCTATTAAGGATATTTCAAATGTTGGTGACCATTTATCAGATGATTTTAATTTATTGTCGAACTTTGAATTACTTGAAAAATATAATGAACTCTATGCTTTAAATGAACAAATTCTTAATTTAATGTTACTTGAAACTTAATAAACATTGGATGCTGAAACTGATGCCGCAGATAAATATCGCCGCAAATTCAAGCGGTGAATATAATTTTTAAAGCAAAGTGTGAAAATCTTTTGATGAAAAGGATGACTCTAATTCAGTGTCTTTAACCTTCAAAAGAAAATTTAAGTTATCTCGGTAGAGCGCTGAGGAAATTTGGCGAAGGAATTAAGGTATGTGCCTAATTTCGGGATGAATTTTTTTAAAAACGTTTGAAAATAGTTATATTTTTGAATATTCACATGGAAAAGATTGAAAAAAACCCATCCACAACACCAAAATATGCCAGTTAAGTAGCAAAAGTTTTTTTTTTAAAATTCGAAAAAACAAAGCTTTTTTTGGTTAAAAAAGGGTATAAAGCAAAATTCTTTCCGTTTAGAGTTTTATCAAATTATTTGCTTAAAATTTTGCAGACAGCTTAAGGCATACGCTGCATTTTTATCCATTCTTTAAATATCCAATTTTACATTCTTCTTTTTTATCCATTCTTCCAGTTGAGTTTTAATTGATATGTAACACAAAATTTCAATTTTTTTCACATTCTGAAGCATTAAAATAACTATAAAATATTTGTAACTGAATAGATTTCTTATTATTTGGTTCAGTAAGAGCAGAGCGGATTGAGAAATTATTATACCAAATTTGAACAATGATATGCATTAGATTTTAATTTATGTGGGTTTTTTTATTATAAAATTCTATCAAAAAATAGAATTTGAGGAAACAGCATCTATACATGATAAAGATACCAAACACATTTCATTATAGTATTTCATGTTGTAACATTTAATTTTAAATGTCGGCTAAATGCAGAAATGTTACCTTACATGTATCAAGAACGACTGTTTAACTTGCAAAGAACAGAGAAAATAAAATATTGACCTTTATATCCAAAAACTGAATAAATATGTTGTTTCTAATTTGAAGTCCTCTACAAAATATCACTCAATGATTGAGTGAAATAAGCATTTTAAAATTGCAGTGCGAAGCGCAAAATGTTTTTCGCTGCAACAAGTAATTCTAATATATTAAAATTATAGTCTGTTTGGAGACGTCTCAACATTTTAATATATATGCTCTGTCAAGTTATTAATAAATAGGAATGCTTCTTTCTGCTGAAAGGTTTAACTTTCTGGAAATGTTTTCCCATACATTTTTCTGGACAGCTCACATTGATTTTTCGCATTTATAAATGCAACTTCCTAACATGCATTTCATATACGTATCAAAAACCTCAAAATTTAATTTATTTCATAATCTGTAGTAATATAGATTTAGTAGAAAGCATTTATATCATGAAGTTGAAAGCATTTCTGTCATGAGGTGGAAATAATTTCTATAATGAGGTGGAAATCATTTAATTGAGCCTGTATATTTAGTTAATGAGTAACATTTTGATAATGTGTATTTGTGCTTGCACAATATCAAGGAAGCGTTTATTTTGGAGTTCAGAACGTCATTCTATTGGTTTGAGAATTTTTAGTTATCACCTTCAGCTTAATTAACCAATACATTATTATGCAATCTTTTGCTCATTTTGCATTATTGAAATAATACTATTCGGAAATATACAGTATTCTAAAAACAGTAAATATGGGAATTGTATTTGGGATTTTTTCTCTTGTTGGAAGGATAAAAGCGCTTCTGATTTGAATTGAAAGTATTTCTTATGGAACTAATCAGTTTATTCTTTTCTCGGACCCCTTAAGTCAGTAGCGTGTTCTGCATTCCGACTATAAACTGTTTCTAACTTCCTTTCTTTAAAAAAAAAAATCTTTTCGCTGATGAATGCATAACATCCATCGCTTCCTTTTCCAATATTGATAATATTGGTTGCAAATTGATGTTAAATATCATCTTAAGATTTTAAATACATTTAGGGTATTCATCCGCCTGAAACTCCTTTTAAGATGGTTCTATGTTTCCAGACACTTAAATATACATACCCAGATTGCCCATTATAATCGCAATGCTCCAGCATTTCTATAAACAAGAATATATTTTCCACATTAATACCTCATTTAATATGAAGAACTATATATTTATTGTTTGGTGCATTTAAATATTCTGAAATAAACAACAACCACACAATATAAATTTTAATACAATCGCTCGTTCCTGTCAATCATATTTATTTAGATATTTTTAACACTCTAATATTTTAATCAAAATAAGTTCCACTTTTCTGCAACAAAAATTAAATTACTAATAAAATTTTAAGTATCGTCTTTTTAGACGCTGGACCATTATAATGAGGAGTTAAAAGCAGTTTTAAAACAACACTAGAGATATTTTGGGACGGATCTCGTGACTTTAAATCGCGGCCAGATGATGAGAACGACACCTAAGCCGCCTTGAGGTAAATCGCCGGGAAGAAATTGCCTATGGATTTTGGTATTACCATTGATTGACATGTAACACCAAAATCCAAAGATTTCTCACTCCATCACTTTTGACCACTGTAGAGTACAACATTTTTTATTAAAATATTAGACTGTGAAGGAATAGTTTAGTAAATACTATTAATTGGATCATGAAGCTGTATAAAAATTTAGATTTATATATATAGATTTAAATCCTTTTCAACTGTCCATTTATTGATTAAAACAATATAATATAAAATTCCGTATGAAGAGTGCATGCAGTCTGTAATGGCTTAAAAATTATCTATCAGATCATTCTTATTGATGGGCATGCTGCATATAGAACAGATGAAATATTAATTGCGGTTAACTTTCTTTTAAGAAGGTAGTTATATAAAAGAATTTATTCGAACAAAATTAAACTGTCATAGGTCAATTATATGCTTCAACCTTTAAAGAAAGCCACTTCCTAGCACATTTATCCTCAAGATTTCAACAGTAACGATTATATCGGTTATTACTGTACAGAGATTATATTGAAGGATTGTAGTCAAGATGACTATTTTTCTCTCGCGTTTGCGACAGTTAAATGACCGTTTATTTCACACGTGAGAGTATGTTACTTGGATCTTACAGCAGTGGGCCTGCATACAGTTCACAGAACAAGCCATATATATTCTGGAAATTGATTCGTGTGCTGATATAGAGGGAATCAGATATTAGATACCATATATCTAAGATTGTGTAAATATACAGTCATACAGGAAGTAGAATCTAGAGCTCGTGTACATAAACAGTCACATAGGAAGTAGAATCAAGATATTTTGTAAATATACAGTCACACAGGAAATATAATCAAGAGATTGTGTACATATACAGTCATACAGGAAGTAGAATCAAGAGATTGTGTACATATGCAGTCACACAGGAAATATAATCAAGAGATTGTGTACATATGCAGTCACACAGGAAATATAATCAAGAGATTGTGTACATATACAGTCATACAGGAAATATAATCAAGAGATTGTGTACATATGCAGTCACAAAGGAAACAGAATCAAGAAATTGTGCACATATACAGTCAGTCATACAGGAAGTAGAATCAAGAGATTGTGTAAATATTCTGTCATACAGGAAGTAGAATCATGATTTCAGCTGGAATCGCTCTGTATGGCGCACTGACTTCCATGTGTACTAACTCCATGGAAAGACTCATTGCTATGAGGTATAGAGTAGAAATCATATGCTGCCAGTATCGAGGAAAATAATTTCTTAAAGAGGGATAATACTCTTCCTCGCCCAGCTAAGATTTTCGATAAATATTCTAACGATAAAAGTTTAAAACAAATAGATTAATCAGTTCAGTTAAATAAAGCCCAATAAAGCATCTTTGGAAGTATCTTGGAAAACTGACTGCTACTTCAAGCATACAGGGTGATTCAAAACTTATCGCTCAAATTTAGTGGGGAGGTAAAAAATACGTCCGGAAACATAAGAAACATTCACATAAGAAAGTATGTCTGCAAATGCAATCATGAGTAAAATGGACAAATGAAGTGAACATAAGGAAACAGTACAGTTAAGTGGTAATGAATTTGACTTTTATTCCAATAAGGTAAAATATAAGTTCATAGTAGGCGCTCAAAATTGCGCCCATTTACTCGAACGCAAAATTCTCAGTGCCTTTGCACTGATCGCGAACTTTTTCAAAAACGCCTGGAATATCATAGAAAATACCTGCGGCACTCGCTCAACAAGGTCCATTTCACTGTCGACTCGAGTCTCGTTCTGCCGATCCATTGAGCTCCGAATGTTCGGTTCAGGTAATCATGAGCAACAATTGTGTTATGGTCTGAAGCTCCTTAAGTTGCTACAATATATCTCGGCGTATATGCCGCAGGCATTGTCCGTGATATGTCAGGCGTTTTTGAAAATGTTCGGTGGTCGATGCAACGGCACTGTGAATCCCATGTTTGCGTAAATGGCCGCAATTTTGAGCACCTACTGTGAAGCTCCTACTGATAACGAATGTAATTGTTGGTATAAATATCACATTTGTTAGCACTTAACTGTACTTTATCCTTGTGTTCACTTCACTTGTCCATTTTGTCCACGCAGATGAAGATCGCGGGCATATTTTCCAATTTGAAATCGATTTAATAAAATATTTCCTACCTTCCCACGAAATTTGAACGATAATTTTTGAACTATCCTGTATCTGTAAAGTCTTTAAATGACCCGAAACAGAGTTGTAACATTCTTTTATTTAGATATCCGACATCATAATTGAAGGTTAATGAAATTAGTACAAAGAGGGAAGAGCATGTTTTTTACTGAAAGTAATTTTTTAACTGAATTTTTCATATATATTACTATATATGAAAATACTCTATATATGATATATATGAAATACTCTATATGTGATATATATGAAATACTCTATATTATTATATTTTTTTCAACAATAGACTTTGAAAACAGCATGCATTAAAATAACTGTTAAACTTTCTTTGTGCTATAATTATGCGAATACCATTAAATAAAAGTTGAATGCACAATTCTCTAATTTTCAAGTTTAAATATCAATTTATTTGTAAATGAGGTACAATAAATAGGTTATAATTTAACTTCGATAGACCAATGATATGTGCATAATCATTATGACAGTAGAACAAAAAAAGAGCTATATATACCAAACAAATTAATTCAAAAAAAAATTAAGGAAGTTGTATTTAATCGAGCAGTCGAGCGAAAAACTGTATTTGAAGATTTTTTCTACTTATATAAAGCGGGGAATTAATAATGATTCATTAATGCAGATTCACGTTTCAGAAATTTCTCGAGTTAAAAGTGAACAAACGAAATGGCAGACTTCTTTCCTAAAGTTTAAAATAGAAGCCAATATAAAGTTAATACAATTTCCAAGCGTGAAAATATACATTAGTTAGAGTATGACTTCATTTAAATATGTTTTTAATAAAAAAATTAGTTAATTAATTGCAATAAATTATTTAATCCAGTAGAATATGTCATACGTTTAGAAAAAAAAGTTTGTAGCAAAGATATTTTTAAATTACAATAGAAGTTTTTATTTTATTCTTGGAATAATCCTTCTTTGTTCTATGTTAATTATTTTTTTCTAGTAACAAGTATGGGTCTAATACTGCATTATACAGCAACTTAACAACCTTATTTTCAAAGGATAATTAATTATAACTTACTATTTCAACTATTTCATTTTAGAGATAATTTATCCCTACAGAAAAAAGTACTTTCTAATCTAAAACAAGACTGGGAAAAGCAATTAAGTTCCAGCTGAATTATTTTCTTCTTCTACGTTTGTCATTTTTTAACTTTAAATAGCATTCTTGGTTGCAATTTAATAAATTTTATTTGACAGTTATTCGATTGCGTACTGTGTGCAACATACTGACGAACGCCAAACGACATTTTGACAGCCGTGATGATGTCACTGACAATTTCCCTATTGCATCTAAATTGCATTTTATTGAAATGGCAAATAACGACTGAATTTCAACAGAATCCGATTTTGCGGCGATTGATTGAATATCAATTTATAATTTTAATTGGAATTTGAAATAAATTCTTTGGTAGTTCCCATGTTTGCATGGGAATGAAACACATCTTTGGTGGAAAATACAAATCCTTAACATACTTATTTTAATATTTTCTACCACAACTATTTAGCACATTTTTCTAAAATATAGCAAGTAATATTCGAAGGAATAATAATTTTAATTTTTGAAAAAAAGATGGAACAAAATAGTTTGTTTTATTTCAATGTGAATTAATACAAATTGAAATGAATCGAATTGTTATATTCTTAGGCTTATTGATTTTAAATAAAAAACGAGCTTTTTTTTACATATATAACTTCTGAAACGTTTTTATGTTTAAAGAATTGAAAGCTTCAAAAGTTGTAATTTCGATTTGTATGTTAAAAATCTTCCACACTGATATCCGTTGATTCAGTTGTTAGAAAAGCATCAGAATCAAAACATTATGACATTATCCTCGTCTCCTAAATCCGAAACAAGTATTTAATTTGGCCTCGAGCCGTGGTGACAAGGTCTCGGCTTCGGAACGGAAGGGTTTCAAGTTCGAGACCCGATTCAATCGAAAAACCATAGTGTAACCAGGTCTGGTGCACGTCAAATTCGTTGGAGCCAAACGTCCTGCCGCTGGTGTGGTGTGAAGATTTGGAGAGGGGGTTGCCAGCTAAAGTGTTTTCCTCGTCATCTAATCTCTGTTCAAAATTATGAGGTGCGTCCCAAAATAGCCCTAGTGATGCTTTAAAATGGGATGTCAATATAACTAAATTAAATGAAACTTAATTCGGTCTCATTTAGTAAGATTCTAAAATAAATCCTCTTTACTTTCAGAAGAACATTATAAGAATAGATATATTCGTACAACATTCGTTTATTTTTAAGAATATATACAATCTGGATGTGTGCAAAAGAAAGGTACAGAAAAATGATAATCAGCTTTCCTATGAAACATAAAATAATGCGATTTTTAGTTTAGAAGGTGTTTCTATAGCCAAAGAAATGAACTCTTTGCGTAGATACTCTAAATTCCTTCTCATCTATTTATGAGTTTGTTTATAAACTGTAATATGTGAATTTTTCTTTTCCTGATGCTACTAGCTGTAAAGGTTCAACATATTTCTGAATGTACCTGAAATACTGACATCTGATTAATGAGTGATATTAAATACGCATTCAGTTTATAGCTGAGAAATTTTTATCGTTTAAAAGTAAAGTAACTTTAAAAAGTTACTTTATTTACCTTGTTAGCAAGGATAAGAGAAAAACATTTCAATGTACTGCAAAAGAGAATTTAAAGATTCTGTTTACTTGTGTCATAATTGCTCTAATTACTCATCTTTGTCAGACGGATAACATCCAAGATATAATCTATTTCACTTTCATGCGAAGTCGGTTACATTTCGTTCATTATTATCAACAAAAACGATGTTTAGATAGAATATTCGGCTTATCCGCGTAAAATGAAAATGCGGAAATTAACGTTAAAAAAAATTTGAAAACTATTTCCAAAATTATATAACTTGTGCATTCTACGTATTGAAAACATTTTGAATGAGGATTCTACATTGCTCAACAAGTCTAATAATGATAGAAGAAAGCAAACACAAAAAATGCGCTGAAAAAGTAGTCATGGAATTACTTTCCACCGTATGGTATGAAATAGTCAACGTTTGAATGCTGTTTGTATGACTATAATAGTACATAAACTATTTCTATACCTATAAATGAAACATTCTGGTTTCTACTGCACTGTGTTCAAATATTTTCTTCCTGTGGTTGCAGATTGCAGCCATTTCTAATTATGACAATAATTTTCGATTCTCTTTGGAGTTTTTAATCGAGCATGCACCTCAATGAAAGAAATGTAGATTGGTTAAAAAGCCTTTCCCTAATTACAAAAATTTTTTGCAAATAACTCTTATAATTTGAAATAAGGATGTTTCGATATATTGTAAAGATATTTATAAAATTTCTAATAAAATCACAGACGTGAGTAATGTAATGTAATGTAAGCCGCCTTGATAGCTCTATGAATGTCAAGACGGTATTCAGTTCGCGCCAAGTATTGTCTAATGTTTCGACTATCTCACTAGACAGAGCATCTGTGATCCTAATGTCGGGATGGCACTCAGCCAGTACGCAACGCATGCGTAGATTCGGTCGATGGTAAGTAATTGTCCAGGCGGGACAACATGCGCATACGTTTGTAAAATTTGGCGGTGTTTTTTTTTGTTGTTTTTTTTTTCGTGAAAAAAATGATCACCTATCATAGATCAATTCCGCCATTTTTTGCTAAAAAGTTCTTTTTGATACAAGGTTGTGTTTTTTATTTTATTTGCCATTTCTTCTTTATAGTTTTTCAAATTAAAGTATGCTGACTTTTTTTTTAATTTTACCATGTTTCTTTCTATATATATAATTTTAATAAGATACCCAGTGAAAAAGAAAAATTCAGGGACTCCAAAATGACAATTTTTAGCTAAGCATGGAATGCTTGAATTTATCTTATGAAATTGTGGCAAACATAAACCATCCCTTTCTATGCATGCACTGCCTACTTGCCGTCTTATAACTGGTCGAATGTAAACCTGGCATAACTCTGAATGAATCAATATTTTCAACCAGCGTTGTAAACACTGTGTACTTTATGTACTTCAAAACTTACAATGAACAATAACAACTGACTTAAATTCAAACCAAAGAACACATTGAATTTTCCCCTTCGTGAACTCTATTTTGATAGCATTCTATTGTAAAATCGGTATTTCTGTATTAGTTGCGCTATTTACTGGATTAAAAATAATCATTTCATAATAGCGACTTTAGGAAGAATATTCCATAGTAAAAAATTATACTGTATTATATTCAATAATTCTTTAATAATACTTTTTTTGTAATCGGGGAAAATTTTTATGACCGCCCTGTACTTCCTCCAAGCAATTTAAAAGTGTTTCCGTTTATTCTATCTCATTCTCTAAATTATACAAGTCAGTGCCTCCTCTCCACTTCCGTTGGATGCTCTGACTTGTCGGGCATTAGTTACATCAATATTAAGTCCGCCTTTTCATAAGCTCCGGTAATCTCCTTAGAGTTGAAACCTTCTCCTTTAACGGCCTCCAAGATTGTGAAATCAGAGTCATCTCAATAACGGATGATATTTTCTTCGAAATACCTCAATAATCCACTTTCTACCGTAATAATTAATGACTTTAATTGCATATTTATATTCGAAGTATTGCAATAATCCTGGCTGAATATCTAAATTTTAAATCTTTAAAGATAAGTATATACTTCCAATTATGCTTTAAATGGCATTAACACATTTAATGTGTCTCTAATCAGTAAATGTACTTCTAAAAAACTTAAGAAGTCTAAAGTTTGCAATTCTATTTGCATTTTAAATAAATATTATGAACACTTTATTACTACTGACCACAAAAAAATCCACTCTTTTGCAATTTAAGCTGACCAAATTACAAACTTTGATTTTATAATTATTTTAAACCATTTCCCAAACCCAACCCTACCGGAAGATCTACCAGCCTACAGATGGCGTTCTCTCGATGCGGGATTGATTGACTTAAAAGATTCAATTTTAATTGCAAGAAAATGGGAAGTTTGATTCAAAATATTAGTTATTAAGAAGGGAGATTATTTACTGACCAATTCTTTCATAGTTTAATCTCAACTTTTTTTTGTCGGTTTTGATATAACAATGTTCATTATAAGAAAATCTTCGATATTTCGTATTATTAATAACCGCTATTTATATGCAGGATTTCAAACCTGGAAAGTTTTGATTCCGAGAACTTACTAAAAAATCCGCTTCTCCCTTGGAACAGAAAAATGGATTGTGGGAATATCAAAAGCCTTTCACTTTCGAGTTCAAATAATTTCACACATAAATGGAAATAAAAGAATAGGACTTGTGCATGCCTTTATTTTAGAAATATAACTGGAGATGAAAACTTACTTTTAAATGAAGCATGCATGTGAAATAAATATGAATGGAAATATATTCCAATTTCTCTAAACATTAAAAAAAAATTTTGAAAAGTAGAATAAATTTGATTTTTTTCTCTCATTGCTTAAATTTATTTCAAAATTTTTTGACAAGTTCTTTGCAGTTAAAGTTTACTTTCTCATAAAATGCATTTTCCATCGAATCGAGGATTTTGGGAAAAGGGACGGAGGCAACGCAAACATAAACTGGTAAACAAGACAGAGATAGCTTGTGGGGTGGCGGAGAAATCACCACCTCCCAAAGAAGTAAAATGCAGGCATAACTGAATTTATATGGATTTATTAACTTTAAATTCACGAGAAATGTTTATTTTTGCTGAGTGGGTGCTCAACAGAAGAAAAAAAATTCTAAGACCTTCATTGATATGCGCATTTTTGGCAACAGATGGCATTTTACACGCTAAGTGTATTTGCGAAGGAGCCATATCTGTTAAGACTCCTAAAAATGCAATTGTGAGTTTTTTTAAGTTGTGAGTCTGTAAAGCTATATGGAATAATAAAGTATTCATAATTCGGAGATTATAAACCGGAGTTTTCAACTGGAATATATGCATACGAAAAAGAATTTCAAAAATGTCACGGCTTTCTGTTTAATTGAGTTGTTTTTCGAAATTCATTGTCACACATTTTAAATCATAAAAAAGTATGTATTTTTATAATTTGCAGTTGTTTAGAATTGATTCGCATTTTTCATTAAAAGAGATCTGATAAAATTAATTCTATGCTGGTCAGTTTTAAGAATGACGAATTTCTGCTTCTATTTTTATTTTCTTGTACCAGAGGATTAAAGAAAATATTGTAATTGTTAGTAAAGTATTTTAGTATTGTAATACGAAGTTTAGAGGAAAAGTCTTATAAGCGTCAAAAAATTCAAACTCGTGATTTTAATGAATCTGCTCGTTTAAGACTTGCCTGAGTTCCAGAAACAGATTTTTAAAATATATCTATCTGTCTATGATAAAGATGACTCAGAAATTCTTTGATGTAGATGGATGGAATTTTGTATATATTCTTTGCACTAAATTTGTAATTTTCTATCAAATTACGAGCAAAATATCTTAGTGGAAGTCCATCCGTCCGGTTGCTCGAATATAAGTTAGCACGATAATTACAGAACGAAGAAAGCAGGATGAATAAATTCGGCACACATTCAGAATGTAAATACATTTCAAATTTAGAGTTAATTCCTTCAAGGCGTTGACCGTATGCCGTTCTGTACGTTCAGAAACATGTAAACACAACAAGAGAAAAAAAAATGTATTGATTTGATCATATAAAATTTTGTAGACTCTCTTGTGACTACAAGTGTAATACCGTCATTGGCGGCAATTTAAAATGATTTTATGAATGAACGATTTTGATAATATGAGAATTTTAGACTACTCCTACGTGAAATCTCAAACAATTTTTTAAAGAAAAAATCTAGTGAAAAAATAGAATCATTTCTCTCTCCTTAGTTCATTCGAAGATATAAACTGTAAAATTATTCAACTTTGCTAGGTTTTACATATTTTAAGTTCACTTATTAGATTTTGATAAGACGGAATTTTTTCTTATCAAATTTTGACTCTCTTCCTAATGTCTTATTTTTCAACGCCCATAAGCTATTTAAATATCATCAGACATTTTTAGTTAATTCATTAATTTATTTTGCTTCAAATGATTAGCATTGCCTGGGCGTTAGTTTTAAAATAAATTGATTTCGAGATTTAAGTACTGTTTTTCATAATAAATAATAAAATATAACTTAGACTAAATGACAATTAAAAAAATCAGATTGAAAGTTTTTGTTTAATAAACTAATGAAGACGTTTTAAAATGTTTTTCAACTGAATTTATATGTATTAAAGTTCTTTGAAACATTAAATCGATTTTATTTAATACCAAATTAAAGCGAAGAATTGCATCATTTTAACGGGTAAATCAATAATATAGAAAACTGAAATAAAACACCAATTCCTTACTTATATACTTATCCGCAGTGGCCTGGTGGTAAAGTCTCGGCTTTGGAACTGGGGGATTTCTAGTTCAAGACCGGATTTCACCGAAGAACTGCCGAGTTAGCTGGTCTGGTTCACGTTAAATCCGTCGAAACTAAACATCCTTCCGGTAGTGTGGTGCGGAAATTTGGAGAAGTGGGTTCCAGCTCAGGCGTCGTCCTGGTCATCTGACAGCGTTTCAAAATGACGAGGTCCGTCTCAAAATAGCTTTAGTGTTTCTTTAAAACGAGACGTCAATATAACTAAACTAAATTCGTATGAAATGCTGCACATTTGCCATTAAATAGAAAATAACGTTCTCTAGGAAGTGCGTAAATTTAATCTGGATTCAAAAACAAAGCAATTTAATTTTTTACGGAACATTTTTATCATGATATATACTTGAGAGTTATTTCTCCTAAAATTTCAGAACATTTAATAACACAAACTATATCTTAGCAAAAACAACATTATCATATTCCATGTTATAAATTTTGAGTTTGACTGAGAAAAAAGAAACGCTCTTAACTTAGAAAAAAAACAAAGAAAATGAGATATTTTTCGTTATCTGCGGGATTAAAATAAATGAAATATTGCTCTTTTTTTTTTTTTTTTTTTTTTTAAGAATGATACATAACTTAATTTTCTTGAAAAGTTTGTTTGAAGTAAACACACCGTTTTAATCACAATGATTTTATTCTCACAGCATGAGCAATGCGAAAAAAATCCTAAAAACTTATTTTCTCCTTATGATGAATTACAATTATGCTTCATTCTAAGTTGTTTTTTATTTATTTCAGGAAGAGCAGAGCCTCATTTTCCTCATAACCTGAAGAATTTTTTTATATATTTATTATCTTTATGTACTTGAATTATGTAAAGTATTTTTTCAGAATCCAAGATTTAATTCAATTCATATTTAGCGTCAAATATGTTGCCGGAGTTTAGTTGAAAAGTATATTTATCACAAGTAAGAAAATATTTAGTAGAAACTTTTTAATAGATTTTAAGTGAATCTTTTGTGCTTGTTTAAGTGTAATGTGGACAATATTGAGTTTAATAATTAATTTTTGGTATGCTGTAAGAATATTATTCGCATTTTAAAATGTAAATGAAGATTTTAAATTTGCAAATGAATTTCGATTTTTGATCCCCATTCTTTTTTTTGTTTGTTTGTTTATTTATAATTAAACTTTCTTAGCTCAAACAGCAGCCCTCAAAAATAGTTTCTATCTATTCGCAAAATTAAAATTCTTTCTATGCTGTGCCTCAACAATATATATTTTACTGAGTTATTCAACCTTATGTTGATTCTAAATGACATCTTGACAGTCTCACTGATGCCACTGGCCATTCCCTTACATGGATTGAAATCGCATTCCTTATCCGAATCGCATTTCATCATATCGGTAAATATTCCGAATATTCCCGAAATGGTATGTCAGATCTCAGATATAGTAAACTAATATCCCTTTGGAGTTGGAGATGGAATGTAAATTGGAAATCTTTAGTTCTTTTAGTGTTTCTGCATGAAAAAATACAAATAAACAGTAAGGCATGCAAAATATAAATACATTTATTTTTATGCTTTAATTTTAATATCTAATGAGAATAATAATAAAAAAAAATATTTTAGACTCAACTAGTTATGCTGTACAGTTACAAAAATCAACAACAATTATTTCAGTTTATCTGTAGTACTGTAATTAATATATTTAGTAATTCCAAATGTAATATTTTATCTTCGGCCGTAGAGCACGGAAAGGTGTTTGGATCATTATTCTTTTATCAACTATTATTTTTTGAAATTAGCGATGAGATGACATCTTCTGGATGTAACTGATAAATCAATAGAAAAAAAAAGAGAAAAGAAACATTAAAATAAACGCATAAAATTGCATTATAAAATAAATAGGTTTTAGAAGTTGGATGATTTTTATCATATTTTAAATAAAATGATAAAAATAATTTAACCTTTTATTAATAACTAGTCGCCTTTGGCGATCAGCAGATTCTCCAGGAGTAATGTTCTCTAAAAATTTTCAGTTACATATGTATGCACC
The DNA here is from genome assembly GCF_947563725.1 of Argiope bruennichi. Lineage (NCBI taxonomy): Eukaryota > Metazoa > Arthropoda > Arachnida > Araneae > Araneidae > Argiope > Argiope bruennichi. Next base: position 125,415,633 of record NC_079155.1, on the reverse strand, counting down.
TTGGTCTCTTAACAGCTTCTCCAGCAAAATATTTCTAAGCATCGTATTTTGATAGTCACATAACTCGTATTATTATAGAAGCCTTGCGATATTTTGTGCATTGTACTCTATATCTATCTAATTTGCTGTCAGCTGCCGTAAAAGTTAAATTTGAATTTGAAACGGAAGAGATAAAATTTTAATAACAGCGAAAACATTTTTGCTAAATTCAATATATATATATATATTAAAAATGGCAACAGAAAATTCAAATCCTTCAGTATTGTAAACTTACATGTACCTCAGACTTTTTTTTAACGATTTAGGCAATAATTCAAAGAATTACTCCATAACGAATTCTCCCATTCTTCATAAAAATCAGTTTTACCTTCAAAAATATTTAAATGCGGTAAATAATATTTTATTTTATTTCAATAAAAAAATGCACATCTGAAAATAATTATGAGATCTAAATTTTATACAGTTCTTCGATCCTATAAATCATATTCAGTAAAATTATCTTGACAATCTGGCGTTTCACTCTTCTGTAATCACGCCCGACAGAGTTTTAAAGACTTAAATATCAGGAGTTTAGGACAATCATTTCATTATTTTAGACAATCAATCTCAGGGAAAGTCCAACCGTAACGGAAGTCCATTCTCTTCTAGATTCGATGGAGAGGTTTCAAACCGCGCGTTTTTATAGAAATATAATACAAGTATTCAAGTTTTTATAACTCAATCTTTCAGGTTTTAATTGCAAATGAGATGAACTTTTTTTAAATTTAAAATATTAGTTTCTCAATAGTGTTTTCTATCCCATCCATCTCCGTTATACGTCTGTATAATCTTGGAAGTCCATGTATTAATATTGAATAGTATATAGAAGTAATGTTATTCAATAGTACTTCTTTGCGATAGGCGTACGTGTGGCTTGATGGAGTGAATGGCAGAGCATTTCGGAACATTTTTGCGAGAATTCGAATCTTGGAGCGGATAGATAAAGATTTTTTTCTTTTCTCTTTTTACTATTATTCTCCTGATTAAATTTACTACGAGTTCATAAGTTCCATTAATCTATGGAATATTCCATAGGTTAATCTTCTTAAAAGGAAATATTTTTAAATATGTCTAAAATTAATTCAATTTTTAAATAACAATATCTTGAATATGGCAAAAACCACTCGTATACATAACATTGTGTCTTTAGTCTAGAAACCCATCATATTTCTAACTATGAAAGGTTAATCGAACTTCGAAGTTTGCACCTCGCTATTACTCAAAGGATGGATTGATGGATTGAGCAGCTGATGTTTTTCAAAAACTTTTGATGATCTTCGGTTCGAATCTCTTGTTTTATTTATTTTGAATATTATTTTTTCGAACTAATTCTGAATTTAAAAGAATTATTCCCTAGATTAAACTTGCTAAAATAAAATTTTATCCCAAAATATCTCGAAAAACAATACATTTTTATATTTCCTGTGGCTCATTTAGCGATATTTGAGTAAGTGCGAGTAAAATTTATGTTTGGGATCGTAATCTTCACATCCTGTTTATATTATTTTATGATTGAATATAATAAAGGATATTGAGCTGAAATTGAATTTTATTATTTTACATTTACATTTATATTAAATCATTATATTCGTGAATCAGTTTTACTAATAAATATCAGCAAAAGGTCTTTGAGCATTTTTAAAATTTTAATATTGTATTCTCTTTGCATTTCTTTTCTGTTTGTGGATTACTATTTAGTTAGATTTGTTTTAATTTAAGTTTATATATATATATATGTGTGTGTGTGTGTGTGTGTGTGTGTATAATAATATTTTAAAATATAATTTAAACTTAATTAATTCCCAAAGTTTTGTCTTAAATTAGTTCATATTAACTTCATTCCAAAATATTCTCTTATTTCCTGATCCCATTCCACTTTTTCTATTTAATTAATGCAACAAAAGCTCTGTGAAAAGGCTTTCATCAGCGATTCATACACTCCGAGTGAAGGGATAAAATTCTGTCTAGCTAAGCACATTCTTTTAAAAGATCCCTATGATTCCCTTACTTGTGAGTGACATGTGTTAGAAATTCCTATAAAAATCTCACAGTATATACTCACAGGGATAAAATTTTCAACAGCTTTTCGTCATTTCGTGTTGTGTCGTTCTATGTTGTGCTCGTCGTTTCTGCTTGTGCAAAAAATCATGTCTCACGGTACGGAAATAAAACGATGTTAAAAAAAAAATCGAAGATATCGTCACTGTCTTCGAAATCGCCTTCTGCTTCAAAAATTACGCTTACACTTAAAGAGTCGACAGGATTTATCTGTGCCAAATCATTATATATTATTTCATAAGCACTATGCTGCTAATGTGTATGACATTTTCTTCTTCAACTTTCCTTAGTTAACAGCAACAATCATATTTAAGGTATTGTTAACAATTTGTCCAGACATGCGCATTTTCTAATCTTAAAATAAGAGCTTATATATTTTCTAGAAATTACCATATTTTTAAAATCATAAGCTCTTCTCATCATTTCATCCACTCTACGCAATAAAGCCGAAATTACCGGATCATAATGATTACCAATAAACAATTCTCAATTTATAATCTATAATCTTAGCCTCGTACGTAAGTCAAATTAAAGATGTCCAGTGATTCATCATTTCCATCCAGTGAACTGAAAAATAATTCGTTCCTTCACGGGTGTTATTATTTGATCAGCACAACCAGCATTTGTGATCTAATGACAAGTCAGTAATTGTGATTCATTATTAGTTTCGATATGCTTCTAAATGAAATATGATATTTGCGCATCACTTGAATAAGGAAAACGGCAGCATTTATTATATTTAATAAATCTATAGGATTTAGTAAACTGTGATCTTTTGTCTGAAATATTTTAGCTTTTGGTTTAATATAGGAAATAAATCCAAATTATTGCAACAGGCATCTTTTCCGACCGAATTATAAATGTACTAAATAATTAAGGATTATAGACGCTGACTATAGTTTCATAAATTTCAGTATTTTTAAATATTGCATAGACGTTCATTGTATTATTAACACTTATTTGTCCATATATACCAATTTTGACGATATACTTTAGATGCGAATAAAATTAATTAATTACAGTATTATGAGTTGTTAACTGAAGATGATTTAAATTTATAAATATTATATGTTAGTCATTTTTGGCAACCAGTTCATTATGCGCATGGTATTTTCTAACGGAGGTCAGTCACATGACGCTTTAAAATGTAAATGTACGGTTCATCTATTTTGATAAATTTTGCGATATTAAAATTTCGCTTTTTTATACTTTTCTTAAATTTCTAGCAAAATCCTTTAACATTCTACAATGAAAGAAAGTCTCACCATCATATATTTGAAGAAACAATGAAAATGGTTTGGATTTCAGTGCACTCCATTGTTGGAAATTAGGCAAAAGAATATTTTTTAAAAATATTGCCAAAATTTAGAAAAAAATTGCACCTCTAATAAAGTGGTATCATTTAAAGGACAATCTTTAAAATTTTGAAACAATGTAATATTTGTTTTTTGACTGTAATTTTTTCGAAAGTTATAGCTCAAAAATGTCTAAAATCAGCTTAATTTTTAATTAATTAAAATGTTTAAAAAGTCTCTTGAAATTGCACATCCCCCACTCTCTAAGCGGTATTATGTGACAAATTTGGTATATTATTAATAGAGATTACTGCTCATTTAGATGTTATATGGTTAACCCTTAACCGGGGAGAGGAAAATTTAGTGCTAAACTGATATGGTGGGGTTTACGAGACCACATTTTCTTTACATTGAAATTAAATTTTCTAATGAAAGTATTAGCATGAAAATCAGGCAATATATTCTACAGATATTTTTCTTGATATATAAATAGATTTTAGAAATTTTTCAAAATATATTATCGTTGAAAAGAATAATTGCGTTTAAACATACATTTTCTTCTCAAATTACATACGACAATAAATAATATTCTTCAAAAAACATACTACTTTTTACTTTTTAAATTATATTTATTTTTCTTGTATACAAAGGTTTATAGAAAACAATATAATGGAAAAATTAACAATTATATGAAAAAAAATGAAAATTAGTAAATTTTACTGTTTTTTTTCTGTCGACATAATCGGTTTTCGAGGATATTTTAAAGTTGAAGTACACAAGTTGAATACTAGTACAAAAATCAACCTGTGAATTCTGTGGATATCTCTCTTGGTGTATTAATTAGTTTAAAATTTTTTTCAAAATACATTATCTCTAAAAAAATATATATTTGAACATACATATCTGAATCAGTCGAATTCAAAATCTCATGGAAAAAATCTTCTGTACAATTATTCTCATTGCTAAAATCCCTTTCTGCTTCATTGGAAAGTCTCTAGAACTCTGCTTCTTAACGGAGATAAGTAGCTTGGAGGACATTTCGAGGGCCAAATTTTAGAGCCATCTTCTAAGCCTTGTATAATACTGGAAAACTTACAGGGAGGTGAGGTCTCACAGACGTAGCGCAAAGAAATAGCTGATTTTTTTTTTTTTAAAGCATCCACTGAAACTGGTTAGAAAAGTGCACGTGCATTGAAGGTCATGAAGCAAGAGGCTACAGGGCCAATCCATTCGATTGAGCTAAAATATAATAAGAGTGATCGAAAGTCTATCATTAGCGGTCTGAGAACGGCAACTCCCCAGTTGGTAGTTAAAAAAAATTTTCTGCAATCCTATACCGAGACATATTTACTAATTTTTAAATGTGTCTGCTATAACCATGACAACTCTTGAATTCAATGCTACATGAGTCCGGGAGCGACATATTCACTGCGATACTCATCAAGACTACATGCATGATGAATTTTGGAGTAATCAAGCATTAGAAGTTGCTATCACCTCGAAGTAACAAGGCCAACGTTACTCAGAGGAACCAAAGCGGTATATCCCATTTCAAGCCACACTTTGTTTCAAACCAATTCTCCTTTTTTTTATCTCCTTAATTATTTTACTTTAAATATGAATATTTTACCATCAACTAGATAATAACAAAGAATAAAATGAAAGAAACAATTTTTACTAATTTTTCCATAAGCAAATTACCTCTCTGAGTCGTTTATTTATGCTATCAATACATTTCGATTTATTATAATACGAATTGGTTTGAACAGAGTGGTTCTTGTTACATTACCCGATTGGAATCCACTGAGCAATGTTATCCCTCTATTCTGTATGACTGGATTAAATCTCGTTCATCAAAGGAGAATTAACAAAGCATTCTCAGAAAATGTCAGCCCATATTAAGATGATACAGCTTTTATAATCTGGGGTGGTAATTCAAAGAGATTCAATACTAAGAGGATTACCCCCACATAAGAGGACTGATTAACAGGAGAGTCTCTAAACTAGCGGCATCGTCTCAAAGGACTGCATTTTAACAGCCGATTTAAGACCAATTAATTGAATAAGCTACATTATCTTTAAATTGCGTGAAGATTATTTTTGTTTGCAATTCGTCGGTTTAATTAGACACGGTATAAATAATTACTTTAATTTGAAAATATTTTTCAACCAACTCACTTGAAATGATAATGCACTGTTGGTGAGTGGAAATGTAAAATGTATTGTAATAATTTAATTTTTAGGACCCGTTGCTATTTCTCTACATAAAATAATATTCATGATATGATGATTGGGGGTTTTTACTAGTGAATGAAGCAAATGATTAGAATATATAAATTTGAAATGGATTGTTTGAACTTAATAAAATTTTTCACAATCCTGACAGATTCGAACGATATTTGGTTAATACATTTGTTACTCTATCCATAGAAGGTCATATAAGATGGGGTGGAATAAGGTTTTACAGACATAATTTTGAACATATCACTACACAAAAGTTATTTTTATTCTATCTTGAAATTTAAAGAAGGAGATTTTTCTTGATCCCAATGTCATTTCGATACAATTTTTTCTCTGATATTTAATCAATTTTAATTAATGAATTTAAACAAAATTTTTAAGAATTTTGTTTTAAATATTAAATCTATTTTAAAGTTTAATTTCATATTTTATTCTCGCAATTTGCCAATGTTAAATTTAAGTTAATATAATTGTTATTCTCTATACATTGTTAATATAATTACAATTTTCGGTTGCTTAGCCAAATTTTGCTTCTGTTTTTGTAATTTAAACATTTTTAAAGCTCCCAATTGTCAAATCGTATGCCTTTTATCATTAATTTCTGGCTTAAGTTCATTGAATACGATTTTATTTCTCTAGCAAATTTGCCACTTTTATTCCAACATACAGTGGGCATATGGCTTGTATTGATCGCTTTTAGATCAAGCCAAAATGATAACTACATCCAAATGTTTAATACAGCAGAATTACCTTAAAAATAAAATAATTCTGTAAAAACATAAGGACACCAGAAAAAAACAAAACGTCCGATGTCATTCGGGGTATTCATTCATTTTAATTAGTATCAAAAATCAATACAATCTGCAGAATTAGAAAATATTCATATATTTTAATTTTAAAAGAATATTCAAAACTGTTGAGTTTTGAAGCATTTGTTGAATAAAATTTTTTTTATATGAATGATGTCTATATAATAAGCATATGTGGAGTAAGTGCAGCGGCTGGTACTTGATAAAGTTTGTAATATAAATAAATAAATAGTAAATAAATAAATAAATAACATTATAAAAGCGTGATAATCATCAATAGAGCCTTATAATATTTAATTAAAAGGCAATAAAAGCTGCCATCCGGAATCATACTTACTGAAATCTTATGTTATTGCGAATTATTAAAATTGGGTTGTTGTTCATTTTATCTGTTGTACCGTTTTTTATCCTTAATAGAATGAATTTAGCGGACCCTATCTGCTTCGTGGTGTTCGTGTTTATGCATGCCGGAATTACTCTTTTTTTAAACTTTTAAATTGTTTTGTGAAATGATGAAATAGATAAGGCTTTTATCTAATTCATTAGATTTTTGCCACAAAAAATGCCACAAGACTTATTAACAACAAATCAGTTTGCTAAGCCCTTTTTTTAAAAAGAGAAATCGCATTTTTTAAACAATTTAGATGATTTCCAATCAACTTAATAAATTTAGAAAAATTAAGAAAATTATATATTCTACAACTTAAAAAAAGTTTTAATACTCAATGTTATTAATTAATCAACTAAAAATCCTAGGGAATCTTATGAAAATTTTATTTAAAATAATCATTTTATTATAGCCTATAAAAAAAACAAAAGGAGAAGGAATGGCGATAATTCTAGAATATGCAAATGAAAAGAATGTTCCTTCAGCAATTCAAAATTTTTCATTTTATTTTATTCTCTAAAGAAATAATTGGAAGAAGATACTTTGAAGAAAATTTCAAAAAGCTACTTAGCGAACTCAAGTCTAATAACTACAAGCGTAATGCATAAAGTATGAGAAGTCGTTTTTTTATGTGAAATCTCGAAAAGACAGGTTTTCTGTTTTTGATATCCTCAGGGAAAATGATTTCATTTGCACCTTTTCGAAAAGAATATAGAGATGCCTGCAGATTTTTTAAAGTGCATTATGGAGCTTTTGAAATAAATGCTTTTCAAGATTAAGCAATGGAAGAGTTGTTTTTAGAAAAACTTTGAAATTCGAGTACTTATGGGAGTGCCTCGCAGTTGTGACAGCTTTTATTTGACACTTTGTTATTTAAAGCACATTCATTATTAATATCTATAGCAACAGATTTCGTTTTGAGTGTTTCTACAAACTAGAGCAAAAATGTAGAAATGAAAAGAGAATATTCGTTTTATATAATATAGAAATAGATCGTTTATATATTTATAAATCGTTTTATATAAATTGTACATTTTTATTTAAGAAAATTTAACTATTGAAAATTAAGAAATTTATGTTGAAGCTAAAAGCAAAATACATGATTTTAGAGTGGTTGCCAGCATTAAATATGCAATAGAAATTTAAAGAAATCTATTCTTAATGTTAAAGGAATTAACTGTTAATGGATTTGAGAATAAATGTATCCTGCATTAAAATATGGAAGACAATTTAATTAATATTTTATTTGGAAAATTCATGAATATAAAAATATGTATAATAGATTTGAAGCAATCGATATCCGTTACAAACATACTGTTTATTAAAGGTTGCAAATTAGACTGTAAAATAGATCAATCTGCTGAAACAGAGAATTAACTTTGAAGTTTTGATTAAATTTAACAACTTATAATATAAAATGTTAATCCACGTATATTTCATCGATAATCATCCATATATTACTTTAAAACATGTATTATGGATGATGCACATGTTTCTGATAATGTGAAAGTCAAACATTATTAGATGACATGGTTTTTCTTTCAATGACTAAATGGGCATAATCTTCCTTAAAAGCGCTAGAAATTTCATTTCAAAAATTTTAGATGACTTGGTTTTTTCTTTCAATGACTAAAGGGGCATGATCTTCCTTCAAAGCGCTAGAAATTCCATTTCAAAATTACTTTTTTTTTAGAATTTTCTACTCACACGTAATTTGAAAGCTAATTTGATGTTTTGCTTGTTGGTTTTATTGCTTAATTAATCGAAATAAATTCATTTCAACAAAACTTAGTATTTTCTTGCATAAAAGTTAATACTTTTTCCGACTTTAAAATTCATTTGATTACCTAAAATTATTCAATACAAAAATAAAATATAATATGCGCATACAAAAAAAAAAAAAAAAAAATTTTTTTTTTTTTAATAAAAGTCTAAAGATACGTCTAAGTTAAAAACATCTTTCTTTTTACTGAAAATGAAATTATCACACTACAGAGTTTTTGCTAAGACGAAATTTTGGTAAAATTTTATTTATTCCAGAAGATTTGAATGTGGTCTTGAGAGAATCTCTAACAAGATGAGAAATGTGTTTTTAATCTACCTCACATTCCAAGAGTGACCAACCTTGGTAACGACATTCCATATAATTTCCGAAGGCCTCTTCATAAGAATATTTTCTGAATTGTTGCTACGTGAAAGAGGTTACTGTTGACAACCGAAAATGCTCTCTGCTGGACACTTTGAACAAAATATTGAGTAAATAAACGAATGCTTCGTGGCTCTGTTACTTTAAAAAGTGGTTGGTCAAGATACGAACTGATTGGATTGAAGATAGGCATTTGCATTAATGCTGATGGATTTATTAGCATTTCAGATTCATTCAAAGTCCTCAGAGAGGTCTAATTTGGATGTACAAATAGCACCCGCATGAAATAATTTCTATATTCTTTATGCACATTACGCGAATAAAAACATGGATATTAAAAAGACGATAATAAAAGAACATTCCTCTTTAACAAAAAAAAGATGAATGTCTGTCCCTCACTTTTCTCTCTTTGTATGTGTGTTGGCATTCTATAGGATCAGAACTAACAAACTCGATATATATATATAAACATATGATTTGGAGAGTAAGAATACCCATCTAAGAGTGGTTTTTCTGATATTATAGTGGTGTGTTGTGGTTTTCTAAGGAACTGCCCGGTTTCAAATACACTATTTTTAATCTTCACAAACACTGCTACACTACAAAATTCACAAACACCTATTACTACAGACATACATAGAAAATTAGATTAAAGAACAGTATAGTAGAGGGATTCCATGGTTTCCAGCCGAAATCATTCTGCGTTAGCGCAACGGTTGCGCATGGGGAAAAAGTTGACATCAGGGTGCAGGTCTGCCGTTCAACTGGTTGTCTTCTGCAAAACGCCACATGGGGGTGCTCTCTGCTCAAGAGGGAAAAAGAGGTGTTAGAACATTTTATTTAGAATCATAAATAACTAAAATTTAAGCGAAATGTTGGCGTTTTTTTAACGACGGAACTGTATCAGAAAAAAGAATTTTTACATCTCAAAACTCTCTCCGATACTTCAGAGCTTTTTCATGGAATTTCTAAGAGAATAAGAAGCATAGGAATATTCATTAACTGAAACAGAGAATCTCCTGGATGAGCACTGAAACAAAGAAAGATCCTGCCATGCCATTCAGGTACCAATTTAAATTATGCAATTGGTACAGTGTAGTTCTTCCACCATTGTAATACAAAACTTCGCCTGCTGTTATATATATAAAGTAAATTCAATTCAATAATGACTAATTTATCACGAACTCCCTAAAACAAGAAGCCTAAGAATTTGCTTCATGAAAGTTGTTTTCTATTGGTTGGATGTATTTTATAAGCTAACTTAACCGTTACTTTTTTTGCAAATAAATATGGTCTTCCATTGACATTAGATTTTGAGTAATATGGCAATGTTTCGAAAGCAGTCTCCTTAAATGCAATTCATTTTCAGAAAATTTAAAGTGAATTCACATTCTTTAAACCTATTAAACAATCAGGTGATATTTTAAATAAATAAATTTTGAATTAATCATTTAACAGCGAAGAAAGACATTATTCCGAGCTCATAAGTTGATCGCATCACCATAGCACTCTAATAATTTATAATACAAAATTGTAGAGATTTAATGCAATCCTGTTACAGCCGTGTATAGCTACAATACACTCCAGTGTATCTGCCCCAATGTGGCTGAAGGTAGGCCGGATAATAAAGACGCCAGATAGGTCGGAGTTCTATGAATTAATTTCTTTGCCCCAGTACCACAAGACAAAATACCTATTATAACAGTGAGTTTTATACCAAAAGTCACTGTTATAATAGGTATTTTCTCACTTCTTACTGAGTACTAAACCCTCCATTTATTTTAAGGTAGGTGAAATTTAAACACGACCCGGCGAATTATAGCAGCAGAGGCCAGTTTTTGCTGTTACACCAGAGTTTAGTTCGTTTATAACGCGTATTTCCTCCTCTTAGTCACTACAACTTTTTTTTCCTGTTATCACCCATTTTGAAATCTTCACTGCGGCACACTTAAAAAAAAACATTACCCCAAGAACAATTTATGAATCCTGTACTTTGCAGTTATAATCAGGAACAGCGAGCAGAATGCTTCTCTTTTCTTGTCGCAACTTCCATCTTGCACACGACACATAAGAGGATCGCAGCAGACGCCCGTTTCCAACGCCTTAGCATTGTTGTCAATGCAACGCCTGCATTCCTCAGTTAAATACGACAAAAGAAAGCTAAGCCGGATAGTACAGAAGCCGGATAATCGCGAACGTGTATACTCAGGCACATATTGTATTTACATTTGAAGGAAAATACAAGATTATGACTCGATTCCTACTAATATTATTGTAGATCGTAACACTCTCATTTACATAACAATCAAATAAATGAGAGAAAAGCAAAAAGCAATTGAATTCCATTTTTCTGACTTTCACTTTCGAGCCGTAACAATTAAATATACTTTGCTGGCAAAATTTCGTCTGTTGCAAAAATTGCACACATGAATAAAGCTCGTTTAAGGCAGATTTTTTTTTTCTGTTGAGAAACCACTCAAGAAAGGTAAACATTTCTAGGGGATTGGAGGTTAATAAATCTATATAAATTCAGTTTTGGTTGCGTTTTGGAGAAACCGATTTCTACACCGATTCTGTGTTATTTATCAATTTGTTTGCTTTGGTTCGAATTCTTTTACAAATTCTTGTTCAATAAAGGACTTTTCTGAGAAGATGCAGTTTGACCACGAGAAGATGGCTCGACATTTTTCGAAGTTGTAAACAGATTTGCAACTTCGAAAAAAAGAGTGATAACATCTTCTTCGTTCAAAAATTGTTAAAAAATTTTTTTTCTGAAATTTACAAATGAGAAGAATATGCGCATACTTTTAAAACCTTAGGGAACATGTTTAGAAGAAAACAGTAACAATTCTTCACAAACATCTGAATTTATAAAATATTTCTATTCAATATTTTGAGATGCGAATACGTTTAATTTTATAAGCTTACAATTTTCTTGGGGGGTTATTATTAGTTCCATCCAAATAAAAACGGAAAGGACATCAGAGGCACTTTAGTGTGTTCGAATGATTATTTTTATTTAAATCAATTACTGTTTTAAATTAATAATACAAATCGTAAATTCTGTTATTTAATATACGGATCGGAGATGTCATTTCAACATGAGAGATTATCTTGACCGATTTCATCTTTGTACAAGAACTTCTTGACTTATTAGAATTTTAAAATTTAGTATATTCAATATTTTGTTGTCACTATATTATTTTAACATTCATATTATATTATGAATTGGTTAACTGAGATAATAATTAATTTTTTAGCTTTAAAGTCTCGCCTGATTAACGAATTTTCCATAGGATTGCTGTCATTTAATAAAGAATATGAGAAAAATGGATTTCAATATTCCACAATATTTATAAGCAGGCATTCTAAATAAAAAAATGGGAATGATTAAAATAAATGAGAGTTTATACTTCTTATTTGCAGTATTAAAACTGGGTTTCTAAAAACTATTTTCATGTTCTTTTTAGAATGAAATGATATGGTGATAATAGTAATAATAATAATAATAATAATTCCACCTGAAAAAGTGGCTTACGTCCTGTAAATTTTTAAAATCTAACAATCATACTTTTGAAACTACATTTCGACTTGTTTAATAAATTTAGAAACGACGATTAGACAGAAAATTATGAAGACACAGAAATGTACTTTATTTACCGAATAAACATTAGAAAAATCTAAAAATTTGGTAATGAAAATTTGGCATGGCTATACGATAATGCATTATGATGTAATGAATAGTAATATAATAATGTTTCTTAAATATGTATCCTTAATTATAGTAACAACCAGGTGCATACTAAAACCTAGCTAATATCGTTGTGCCGTGCGTGTTTATAAATACAGTAATTAAAATAATTAAATCAACTGCTGTAACATAAAAAAATTGTTAAAGTAGTTATACATTGTATAAAATTAAAAAAAAAAACAAGTGTCATTGAAAGCTAATTTTTTAAATTTTGAAAAGGTGTAAATTCTTAAGTGAATCTTAACTACTCATGAGGTAACTACACATAGCATTAAATAGATCTAAGTCCAACCTTGTAAGAAGTGTTGAACAATTTCTACACCTTGTATGTTATATCAGGTATTTTACAGAAGGCATTTGACTTATAATGATAATCATGTTAGGGATTAGAAGAGGTCGTGTATCAATCAATCATATGCTCCTAATTTTTTCTGCTTAGAGACGAAAGCCAACTTTAACACATTTGTAAATAAATGTAGAAAACGCTTGCTTAAACCTGTTCTCTTTCTAATTTTGTTATCTTTAAATACATCTGCTTATTCTGACTTGTACGAAATATTTTAACACTAAATACTTGTTTTGGGATTAAGTGAGCAATTTTTCTACAATATCGTTCTGCAAATGAATATCCATGTTATTATGCTTTCTTTTCCCTCATTCCAATCACTTCTGCTTTTTTTTCCCAGTGAATTTTTTTCCCTTGAAGGTGCAGCTGTGTGCTAGTTACTGAACTGAAAATGTTGTGTGGTCCTTTATTCGTCTTTTCTATGTAGATGATTGTGTTGTGTAATAAATGAAAGAAAGAAGAATGGCTAGATCGTATTGAAAAGCAATGATTACCTCCTTATGCTGCAACTTTAAAATTTAAGTAAATGAAAAAATATATATGATACATTATTCTTTAATTGAAAAAGAAGTATTATTGATATTAATTAGCTTTCTATTCTTCCATCATTCGGAAGGTAAACATTAATTATCACGTGACAAGAAGTATAGCAACTGCATGGAAAAATAGAAAGAGAAATGTAATTCCTCATACATATAATTATCCGAAATTAAGTAAATGTACTGTGATCGATGTAAAAATCTTTAAGGAATCAGAGTTGACAAATGTAGGAGAAGGCTGTTGAATTAACACTTAACTTGGGAGTGCGGTATCTCAGAACTCTAAGAATGGACTTTCAGTCACCCCTATTCGAATTTTACCTCAATCGCATGGATTGACCCTGCAACTTTTTGTTTCATGGCCTTCACGACCGGTGCACTTTTTCAACCGGTTTCAGCTGATGCTTTGTTTTTAATTTTTCAACTATTTCGTTGCGTGTCGTCTGTGAGACCGCCCCCCCCCCGTTTTAGTATTCCAGTATTATACAATGCTTAGCAAATGGCCCTAAAACTTGATTCTTGAAATATCATCAACCTACTGCTCCTCGTTATGAAGCAGAGCTCCAGAGACTCCTTTTAAATGAAACAGAAAGTGATTTTAGCGATGAGAATAAATGTATAGAAGATTTTTTCCATGAAAGTTCGCATTCAATGATTCTGATATGTGTGTTTAATATAATTAATTTTTCTTATTATAATATATTTTGAAAAAATTCTAAAATGTATTAATATACTAAGATACAGACCTACAGATTGACATGATTTTTATGCTTGTACTTAATCCGTAGGTTTAAAAAGCCATTTAAAACCGGGTTACAAAAGTCGCACAAATCAATAAAAAAAATAATCAATTTTGCCCATTGTCAATTTTTCAATTTGATCAATATTTTATTTTTTTATTTTTCATATAACTGTTGAATTCTTCATTATAATTGTTTACTATATACCTTTGTATACTAGAAAGATAAATATGATTTTAAAAGTAATAATTTTTAAGAATATTATTTGTTGTAACATGCAATTTTAGAAAAATAAAATGTATGTTCAAACGCAATTACTTTCTTCAAAGGTAATATGTTTTGAAAAATTTCTAAAACATAGTTATAAAATAAGAAAAATATCTGTATGGCTGACTTTCATTAGAAAAATTAATATGAGTGTAAAGAAGTCCCAGTTAAAACCTAAATTTTCATCTCCCCAGTTAAGGGTTTACCTATGCTTTTGGCGAACATTAGTGTTGGACATTTGGAAAAGATTCATTCCAATATTTCGGATCCGAATTTTCATGATGTCCTTGTGTTTCTCCAATTCCGCGCCATGATCTCATGTAAACAAACAGATTCAAACCCAACTTTTTTTGTGTGTGTGTGTGTGTGTGTGTGTGTGTTTGTGTGTGTGTGTGTGTGGTTAGCAGCAACTGCAATGCAAATTTGGTTACTATTTAAACTCGCCTCTTGCGAGTATTTTTTTTAGACGGAATACGAGAAGTGATTTAAGCTCTTCGGTTGAGGTGGAAGAGAAGTTAGCTGTGTGCAACTAGTTTGTTGCTTCACCATTTTTAAGATAGTTTCTTTCAATTCGTGTAAGTGTTAAACATAAAGGATGAATGGGTCGTATCTGTTGACCAAGGTCAGATAATGTTAATTTGAACTTTGATTTTTAACATTTATCGTATTATTTTGATTGCACCAGTAATGAACACATTGACTTTATACTTTATAATCAATAAAAGTTATTTTAAGGAAACTGCTTTCAACTTTATGCCTCCTCGACATAAAATTTCACTGTCAACTTTGCTAAAATGTGGGTTAGTTTACTCGGAGGAATAACAATTAGTAGCGAAATAATCCATTAGCATGCGATTTTCTGTAATTAATCATTGTACCGAAAGATGATGGTTTCAATTCGATTTCTCTTCCACCTCCAACGAATAAACAAATGCTCCTCTTCTGCTCTTTACAGATAATGACTCAAACATCACGATTCATCACATGGTTTAAAAATATATATATATTTTTCAATTTTTAATAATGCATGACAAATATATCGCTTTTTATTTATTTTTTATAAAACACTTTTTTACAACCTTTAAACATTTTTGTTCCTTATTCGCTACCAGGAAATTATTCACAAACCAAAATGCTTGAAACTTACATATAGATGAATGCGCCGTTACAGACACTAAAGGACGGGATTATAAGATTACTAAAGCAGTTAAAGAATAGCTGTAACTAAATTATAAAAATATAAAAACAACGATAATCCCCGAAACAAAAGATCATCGTTCTTTAGCCTTTAAGTACTGCAACATTTGCTTTCGGAATTTGGGAGGATTTAGCTGCATTGAGCAGAAAGCTTTTGGAGCACCTGAAGGAACTGTTTCAAGCGATATACGAACAAAATATGCTTGCGGATCAAAGAAGAATTATAAGCGTTGCTCCATTCATTAGGCTGAAAGTAATTTGTTCGGATGATTAAATATATGATTTATAACCAAATACTGTTTATTGGGCAACAAGGCATGTAATCATGAATAAAGGATTCTTAAGATATTATCGTTTATTTTCTATTTATAAATAGTTGGTTGGCAATAACTTTTTTGCTAACGATTGGAATGTCGTTAATTTTAATACGAGACAGAACTTCTACTTTTTTCTTTAAATAAAGTTACACATTTTGTAATTTTAGTTTTGGATTTCTTTTGAAACAGATTAAACTATTGCTCTCGAATTGTTATTGAAATGATGCAGAAAATTTAAGATATGGATTATTTTAATAATGAACAAACAACAAAATCAAAATTAATTTTCAAAAACTTGAAAATGTGAATGATACAAACATGCGTCACTACTTAAGATTGCTTAGAAGTGAATGTGGTTATAAAAAGTTTTGTTTCAACATTTTGTTTTTAAATTATAAGCAATGAAGTCTTTTAAAGTGAAACAAAGGTAATGCGCATACCACATAATGTCCGCTTTTTACCTATCGAAGTGTGCCTGTTCTTTTACATCTCAAAAGATTTAAAAGAACAAAACCATTTGTGAAGATTTTTTAAAATTTCATACCATATTTTTTATGCTTCTAACTTTAATTTTCAATAAATCAATTTACATATAAGTTTATTTTAGGTTTTAAAGTGAATTTCTACTAATTTGTGTTTACTTTAATCTCTTATAAATCAAAAAATTTATTATTATTACAATTGGTTGTTTTATTTCCCTTATTTCTGATTGAGTTATTCATTTTGCAAATTCGCCTGATATGACTTAAGGTATAAGCAGCTCTAATATAAGACATAAAACAGGAATCCTCATATAATTTACATTATCTATATATTTAAAATAATAAGGAAAACTAATAAACCAGTCATCCTATCCTAGCCTTTTGACCTATTTCGCTCTTTTGTTTTATTTTTTACTTATGTGTTTACATTTAATATTTTACAAAAACATATTACAAAGTAATGTAATTATTTTGTAATACATTTATTAGTTATATTATTACTATTACAATATATTACAAAAAAAAACCATTTTTTATAACTAACAATTAAATCCTTTTTCAATCTTCTCTCGTACTGACAATGTTTTATACCGTCATCTCGGACCTGATTTCACGGTGAAATGTGTGCAAGTTCAAAAAATATAAGTAATGATAGATAAACTGCAAAATGAATCCTGTATTATAGCATATTTTTTGGAAAAACATGTTAAACTATGTGCATTCATGATTTTTTTCTATTTCAATGGCACATTCATACGTAGGGAAGATTTAAAAATATTCATATATAATTAGTATGCGATTCATATCTAAATATTTTCGCCGACAAAACACGATTTTGCAAAACAAACAAACAAAACAATGCCGAGCTCAGCTCAGTCACCCCGGTACTTTATTACTTCGAAAACGCAACAGCGATAGGCAAAATAAAATCTTACGAGTCTGGATACAATAACATAAAAAACCTATGATTAAATATGCGGTTGAATAAATGAACAAATAAAGTTTTTTTTTTTAATTAAGACTTGTTTTTTGGAGTACGAATCTTGTGAAGTAACTTATACAATGGACTGATTGGTTTGTCTAAAGTAACGTAACATTTAATGGCTCTTGTAAAAAGTCCCCCCACCCTCCTCAAATTTCCTTGAATGTAGATAATCAGCAAATATCCCAGTATCTTTTCCCCTCTGGGGTTAACTATTTGAACATTCTATCAATTCCATTAACTTAGACATCTTTTGTCGTAACTAGTTAAGACGCAAAATAAAAATCACGCATTATTTAATCTAAGAAATATTCTGTTGAAGGGTTTTTTTTAATTGCTTCTTTGTTCTATTGAAGTATTTTGTTTTAATTGAGTCGTCGACAAAACAGTTTTTTATAAATTGAAAAAACTGTAGACGCGTTTATTTGGTTGTAAAAATTCCGTTCCATGTTGTAGATTTTGTTCTTTTTTCCCACCCTTTCTGCTATCTCTGAATAAATGGGTAACTTCTTATTTGCACTGATTTTAACTACGAAGTAAATGAAAAATCTTTTGCAATTAAGGATTTAAGTTGCGTCCATGTTTCTCTAAATTCGAATGTAGAGATTCCAGTCCACAGAGTTTTGCGTTTCGATATGTTTTTTAGCTTAAATAACATTTTAATTATTTTTTTTTTATCTTTCCATTTTAGCCACCATGTAGAAATAATGTAAAGCATGCCTATTGCATATTTCACATTTATACATCGTTTGCAATTATACTTAGTAATCAGTGTCCCGATTTATTGTTAGTTATTGTATTGGTGCATTATTTCGCTTAAGCAATGCAAAATTTCGATTGTACGTTGATTTTGTCCACTGCCTCCGAGATCACTCCGAGATTTTCATGCGGAATTCTTGCGAAATGAGCAAGAATTTTACTACATTATCAAAGTTTTTAACAAACAGACTTGGACTTTTTTACTCAAACCCTTTTAATAAATTGATGTTGTACTCACTTATAGATTTCTTGATCTTCAGTGAGGCATTCCAGCTCTGACAGCTTTATTTGGACATCTAAGAAGTTTTACATTCGGCTGTGATCGCTAATTTCTTTTTTGTTTATCCTGAATTTTAATTTGATTTAAGGCATCTTCAGGGTATTTTCTTTTAACCTGGAACTCTCTTGGGAGATCAAGCATCCTGAATCTTTATTGGTACAATTTTGTGGATTTCTTCTAGGTATATCTGAAAGCGAAATTATTATTGGTACAACATTTTATAAGTGATTTAAGAAAGTAACATTTTGACAAATGCTTTGCATAGGTTGAACGTAGGTTAAATATCCCCTTCAAGAGCGTATATGTGTGAGTTTGATTTTCCTTTAAAAATCCATGTAATTGAATAGATAAATTAATTAATTAAATTTAAAAATTCTATAATTTCTTTTTTATAAAAATTCGTCGTCTTCAGAATTGAAATTTCATTATCACACACCTTGTAGATTTTTTTATTCTACCATTCTAGCCAGTCACAGTATGTGCGATGAGGAAACTGATTACTAAGGAGTAGAAGTTAGAAAAGTTACCCTATGTGTCCAGAAGATGGCTAGTTTACTGAAAGTAAGACTCAAATTGAAGCACTCTGAAGGCTATTTTAGAACAAAACTCTTTGTTTTGATCCATATTGAAACAAAGATGGCGATACAGAGATCCACACCCCTTTCTCTTCAAATTTCCTTGTCATATTATGTTTGAACCTCGATGTATTCAAATTATCGGATACAAGCTCATACACTCCCCCCCCATCCCCATACATGCACAAAAGAGTTTTGGCTCAATAGAGTTTCGTAGTAAGATCTCTAAACTTCGATCGAGATCCTTTTATCAGAGCGACTTTGATCGAAAGAAAAGTTGCTTCCGAATGAATATATTCAAAAGTGAATGAAGTACAATTTTGATTCTCCGTCACAATACATATTTTAAAACCCTGCTTTGAAGCTTCAGTTCCACAATATGGATTTGAATTTATTGCTTTATATTTTTTATACTGATCATACTGAAATGGATTTACGTTTTATTATATATGTACAAAATTCAAATTATTAGTCTATTTTAGATTTGATTCTCTTTCGAACCTTTTAAATTTAAACTTAAACTCTTTACCCCCTCCCCCCCCTCAAGGTTTAATTTCTGCAAACTAGACTTTTTAACCATGAACTGCCGGTATCTCGCAAATATCGCGTGTCTGGAGAAATGCTGTCTCAGTTATGATTTGAGAAAAGTCTTTACTCAAACGCATTAATTTAACAAGCGCATTTCCTTGGCCACATTTTTTTTTTGTCTTTACGACAGTGCTGATAACAATGCTATTCAGATTTTTGATGTTTAAAATTATTTCAAGGTTGATTCTCTTTGCCTGATAATAAAGAAAAAGAATGAAACTGTGGTTCATAGAACAACTCGCTTTATCATTTAACAATCTGTTAAGCAACTGATAAAATAATTAAGCTCTGAAATAATCATAAAGATACTTTCCTTCCACTAAAGTTCTGTATTGTTTCATCATCCTGTTGATGTATCTTTTCCAGGAATTTCTGATTAATCAAAAGTGTTTTCATGTACATTTAGTGTTGATATTATCACAATTGACCATGAACCGCCAGAACATATATCGTTCCGCAGTTCATATATATTAGTTAGATTTTGCGTCAAGCGGAGAGTTAACAGTGGTATAAATCCTCAGTTAATTGCCCCTTTGCGACTTTCCTGTTAATCGCGTATAATAAAATGCGCATTCCTTCAACTCGTCATGGAGATTTCAAAACTTCTCAGTACATTTAATTTTAATTTCTTCAGAAGATGTCGTTACAAGTATGCTATTCTTAAAACCTTCATCAAATTTTTTACTGGAATACTTTTAATAACCTTTTCATCATTTTTCGTGACAATGATCCCAAAGAAGTTAGTTTCCCTGTGCCGAAAAATGAGAAAATATGTTTTGGGGGGATTGATATGCGTTTCCTAGGAATTTTGTTTCAGCCCTGACTTGCTTTTACTTTTTCAATATCACTGTAAAACATTTTGTGAAATATGTTTTTAAAAAATTTTAAGTACGCGTAAATCCAAAGCTAAGAAATGTTGGTTTTAGCTCAACGATTTAGGACAACAGACGCAAAATGAATAGCTTCTTCATTGTAAAAAGATGCAAGGTTCCAATGGATGGTCCGGTCCAGTATCTGAAAATAAAAGAAAAAAAAACAGCAGTTTTTAAGAAATTATTGATTCTAGAAAAACAAATCCTGGAAAAATAACTGTAAAAAGTATTATCAAAAGTATAGATAAGTGTTTAAACTAATTACAATTACATTTATTATTATTAGGAAACTATCATACTGCAGGATAATTTAAATTCTATTGGGACATATTTAATTAAATATGTAATGCACTTCCATTATCCAAACTTGTATAATACGAAAAAAGTTTTTTTTAATACCTAAAGTCAATTTTATGTAAACAATTGATTTGACAGAAGTTTTTATGTATGAAAAATTCTGAAGATAGCAAGACTCCAGGTTTAGATCATATTGATATAAGAACATAGCGTCTGATATTGAACTCTTATCTGAATTTTTTAATGTATGTTTTGAAATTATTTCCCAGTTTGTTCATCACCAAGACAGTCATCACATTTCAGAAACTAAGTTAAGTTCCCACTCTTAATTTGATACGGCAAATCAAATATCAGTACAATACGGTCTGGTATCGGGTATTTTAATTATCAGTATGGCCTGGAAAAAGTCTTTAATGACATTTAATAAAAGATTTCACAACAATGGTGTCTCTACTAATTACAAAAGAGATTATGCATATGTGGGCAGGCTGTTTGAATTACAGCTTGGCGCACAGCTTTCACATTTGGCGCACATATATTTTAGAAAATAGGAATGTTCCTATCAGAGCGAGTTCTTTGAAATTTTAATTACTTAAGCAGTAAGTAAGATTTTTTTTTTTTTTTTTTTTTTTTTTTTTTTGCGAAAACTTTCGAAAATATTTCTGTATAAAAATGATCTTTATACCTCTCTCATTTTCAAAAAATTATCTTTTCAGTTGTACTAACTTAGTAGTTATAAAATTTATTAGGACAAATGTAATTAGCTTTTAATGATATTTAGAAGTATATTTTACAACAATGTTCCCATTGTTGTGAACAAAAACGGATCATTTTTAGTTGCTACTAACGCATTTCATCCATGTTATTACCTTACATCATTGACAACTCAAGTTATAAAGATCCGGATTATTTAGTTATTTTTTTTGAAATACAAAAAGTTTTTGTTGAAAACATACTTTTAATAAAATTTTTAACTTATGTGGCAGTTGCAACAGTCGTTCAACTCCAAAAGTGACCAATGAGGAATTTTTTTAATGTTTCTCGCAGTAAAGGTTTAAAAGTTTTTATAATGTTGTTCTTTCAGTTTGACATTTTACTTTCGTATTGTTGATATTTTTCTGAAGTCAGATAAATTTTTAAAGAATAATCCTCTAATATATTGCGGAAATCAAGAAATACATCCAGTTGTACATATGAAACTTTAATGTTGACCGATTCCTCTTTCTATCCAAATATTTTTTTATGACCGTGTTTCCATTCTGCCGATGTATTCGGATTTAATCACTTCCATTTCAAAAGGAAGTTTCGTATTTTAGGATTTCGTATTATGTGTAATTATATAAAATAAACGCATAACTTTATTATACTTCTAAAACAACAGAAGTTTCGTGTCTGTTAAAATTTCCAATTTAAAACTGCTTCGCTGAGGAAGCCATTAAAACTAAGTTCCCTACAAACGCTTCAATTCAAATTTTACTTAACCAATATTTTCGGCAAACGAACTAGACGAAAAAGGTGTCTAGTAATACAAAAAATTTAATATTGTTTTTGAGGAATAAAACTCTGTGAAATGAGCATCTCAAGTGTTTGAAGTAAGTTGATTCATCACAAATAATTTCAATAACATTAAGTTATTAAGTTACAACTGAATTTCAGTAATATTAAATTATTAAGTTACAACTGAATTTCAGTAATATTAAATTATTAAGTTACGACTGAATTTCAGTAATATTAAATTATTAAGTTAGCCTTTAGCAATTTGGGTCTCTTCCAGCCTTTTGTTTTCAGCCATATATATGCTTTTATTTGAATATGTAAAGGGTAAAGTGTATTATTCTTAAAAATTGCAATTGGGATTTCAAAATGAACTCAATTATTAGCTTAAAATGCGATAAATTGTTTAAGCTTTTGCATATGACCGCATTCTTGTAAGATTTGGAAAGTCTCGCAGGGATCACAAAAAAGTAATATTTTATTATGTAATTTGCACAAGAAATAAATGATTCAAAACAATATAATTTTTAAGAGTAGTGATGTTAGTTTGAAAAAATAAACGCAATTTAGAATTAGAGACGCCTTTTAATGGATAACAAACTGAATAAATCTTCACATTCGTAATTCTTTACAAGAAAACATATAATTTACAATTTTATTTTAACTAAGCTCAACTGGAGTCTTAACAAATCCCTATTAAACATTGGTACTGGATGCTAATAGAAAAGCGCTTCCTCTGTGTTGCTAACGTCTGGATCGGAGCTATCACTGGCAAACAAATCAGGCAAATGTGCAGTGTGGAAAGAATCTTTTTAATTAAAATCCTAGAATGCTATATAACTTCACTCCCAGGTACTTTGAGTGTCTTGGCTGGGATTTCTATCTTCTAAATAACACTTTACCCTAAACATTCTTTGTCTGGCAGTTAGGAAGATGAACGTTCTGTAATTGAAGTTATCGACTCACTTGGTTTCTTCAGGTGAGTAGTAAATGATCAGCTAGAGGAGAAAATTAAAATATTCGACAAATCAAAATATAGAAAATTGTGATTTTGACATGAGAAATCAAAGATGGATGGCTGTATATTATTGTTTACATCTTGAAAAATCAATATTTTTAAAACATGTTGCAATCTGTTGAATTCTTATAATTCAGTTTCTCTGGCCGATCTTGCAGCAAACAATTTTTACATATGCAGAAGTTGGTTCAAAGAGCCGAGATAAAAAAAAATACCGATAGTTTCTCATCAACAATTGGAAGAATGCAGAAAAATATTTACATCTGTGGAAGAATCTGTTTACCATTATTTAAAAGAATGCGTAGAATCTGAAAACTACATGTTGGCATCTCCGACAATTCTGCAAATGTTGCTTCGCTTAAAGGGGAAATGTATATCCCCACGTTACTTCCTAAAATATGAAATTAAGAAATTCATAATAAGAAACTTGCAAAACTGGTTTGGATGGATTTTGGAACAAGAAACTTAACGTAGGCTTTTAATGAGTCTTTAGATCTGAATTCATTTATTAACAACAAGTTTACTACATATTTCTGAACAGGTGAGGGTGCAGCTGTTTCGTACATAATCATTCCATCACTGTTAATTTATAATGGTTCCATATGGTTCCAAACTACATTTTAACTGTCTTCATACGAAGGAATTTCATTGAAGCAGACCTACAAATACGAGAAAAACCTCGTGATTTAAAACTTCAGCTTGCCATCTTCGACAAATCGATATATTTAAAATGATTTGCAAAACCAAAACCCAGTACCACAACCTTTATACCAATTTTGCAAATTAATTTTTCATATCAATGTCAATGACAGCTAGATATGTCATCAATATATTCTTGCGATCTGCCACTGTTCCATTTTCTGGAGACGCCTCAATAACAATACTTCATTATGCATTCCCAGTTAAGAAAAACTCAGTCTGAGTTCCCCAACGGCAATCACTTAATAAAATATCTTGTATATCATTTCTATTGATTTTGTCGATTTTTATTTTATATGAAGTCTTATGGCTCTTAGATACATCATCGAAGTAATCTATCACTTCAACTTCCATTTTCAAGATATATTCAAAATAAGACTCCAACATCAATATCCAATACAAAGTTTGGATATTGTAGTTAATTCTGCGTCTTTGCAAGCATAAATAAGCAATCAGAATTCTATGTCACTATTATGCTATTAGTTTAAAATAGTGAAATCTAAAAAATATTACTGTCATTCTTGTATCATTTAAAACAATGTCGTATTATCAACGATATAAAAAAGCTGTTAAATTGGTTACACTAATATATATTTCAAACCGAAAAGGAGCGCTCTGCTAAAAGTAAAGAGGAAATTCAAGAACTGTTTGAATAAAAGCACAAATTGATTTTTGGTAATCTCTTCCAACAATAGAGCATTGTTATCTTCTTCAACCTTTGAGAAAACTAGTAATTTGTTTTGGGGGGACGGAGGGATCTGCTTTATATAATGTATGAATAGGACTTCCTCAAGAAACGGTGAAGAATCATAATATTGCGATATTATTCAACAGTAAACTAAATGATGTAGAACATAAAAATGGGTGATTAAATATGATACTAATAACAAAATAGGATTTGCAACATTTCTGTGCTATAATCTTTGAAATCGTTGGAAGTCGATACTAGAAGCAATAAAGAATTTTAATAAGCATAAGCTAAGTATAAAGAACTTTAATAAGCAGGAAAAAATAAGCCTCAGCTTCATGGTGACTCGCGCGTTGTAGCAATGAGAATGCAGCAGTTGCAGTCTTGCTGTATAACTTAAAGTTTGCCTTTTCCTATTATTTTTAAATATTAACAAAAAAGGTTGATTAGAGTCTTGACTTCAAATAGGTAAAATGAACAAATGAACCGTAACCAGGTAATGTTAATTTATTGAATTAGGATTAATAGGGAAACTTCAATTATTTTCCCCTCATCTGCTCTTGAACAATAAAAATATAAAGTTTAAATGCACACACGAGTAAGGACGATCCACAAAAACTTAAGAAAATATCAGATGAAATTGTATTTGCCTGATACATGTTTAATAAAATATTCTTAAGCATCGTTACTTAAAAACAAATATCTATTAAGAATTCATCTAATAGCAAGTTCCTTCAATTAATTAGAGAATATATCTCTTATTCTTTAGACAAGAATTAAATATTAAAACAATATGCTAAGACTTATCCCAGTATACTGGCATCATATAGGTCAAGTGGATTTTAGTACCAATATACAGAAGGCTATTGCAAAACTCGCATGTCAAAGTCTCATTTTAATGGAAATTCTTTTGACATCAAAGTCGGATCCATCCTCTCAAGAAATTACTTCGCGATACCGAAAGCCTTTCCAGAAATATTGATTATCGTTCAAATAATTGTTTTTTTATTTCAAAAATGACTGTAAAAAAGATAATGCGCTTTGTTTTTAAGAGATGAAAAATGGATCGTTATCGAGTATACTTTGATATCTGAGATCAAAATATAAAACAAACGTAAGATTTATTATTTATTTGGTATCAAAGAAATTCGGTATGATGCCTGTTTTTACATTTGGCTTTTAAATCAATTTCTTGAAATTTATGCGCGGCTGGAATATTTACTAGATTTACATTGTTGTAAAGTTTTAAAATGTCAGTAAGAGTATGATTTCTTTGAGAGGTATTTGGATATGTTTTTTTACTGTGGGAACTGATTTACGGTGTAAACTCTATTTGATATCTTAACGATATAGGAGTCGTATTTTGCAAAAATATGCGCCAGGAAAATTAGGAGGAGTTTATTAACGTCACGTTTTAAAGCAACACTAGGACTATTTGGGGACGGACATCGTAATTATGTGACGATGACAACACCTGAGCTGGACCTCCATTTCTTTAAACTTCCACACCACACCAGAGGGAGGACATTTGGCCCCGGCGTATTTATCTGCGCCAGACCCGTTTACATGATAGTTCTAAGGTGGAACCGGGCCTCGAACCTGAAACCTCCGGTTCCGAAGCCAAAACCGCATCACCAGGCCACCGTGGCCTTGAAAAATATAAGAAAAAGAATTGATAATATCGGAAAAATTCCTGCTCCTATTTTGAACTATCAAACGATGTTGCTTAGTAAAAAGTTAAAATGAAATATTGTTAACAAATATCAATCCACTCTTTTACTATTTTTTTTTTTTTTTTTTTTTTTACTAAAGAACGTCTATCGGAGAAAATTTTAATTATTAACTAGGCTGGATCTAAGTGCTGTTTTAAATGTTTCCTTTGGTGATTGTAACTTCACACTTTACTACCAAAATTTTGACGTTTGCTGGAGTTAAATAATGTATTCTCTGTAAACAACTTTTTAACAAAGCTTAGCGAGATGATGCAAAATGTCGTCTTTTGCTCGTGAGGTGTATCAAATTTCATAAATAATGAATTAAAGGAGGTGATGCCATTCAGAAAGGATAGATTACAGAGAAAGGCGGAAAGAAGTTACGGCAAAATTACTTGCACTGATTGAATGAAAGCGTGAGCAATTGATCAGAGCAATTTTTTTGATCAGTGAAGTAAGAGAATTCTGAAATATTTTTACAGAAATACTTTTTTCTATAACCCATCGTAATAATTAACATATAAATATACTATTCTTAAACTCAAATTTTCTTTAAATACTTAACATTGTTCGTATAATTAAATTCATTCTAGTTATTCAATGCAGCGCCATTTATTTAAAAAATAAAAGGATTTATGGATAATAGAAATAGAAATATAAGAATTTTAACGTTCCTCATTTCTTTCATATGAATAGTCTTTATGCTGCAGTGATGTAAGCTAAACAATGACCAAGCTATAATAACCGGAGATAAAAGAAACGTTGATATGTAAAGTCAAAATCATTGGTGTACCTGTAAATAATTCGACAACTTGAAATAATTTTGAATTTTCAGCAGTTTCAGATTTTGAATTTCGATGACAATAACCATATAAATAAAGAATCTTTAAACGCCAGAAGCCCACGTTAATGCCAAAAATAAAAATGCGAATTTATATTTCTCTCTGCAGTTTTTTAGGAACACGGCACAGACAATGAACGGGAAAATGTTGTTCTAAAATATTTTTTAAAAATCAAATTAAGTTGCTTAGAAGCAATGTATAAAAGGAAGAAAGCTTTTTTTAGAACCACCTATCAGTTAATGCTACATAATTGAATCAGTTACTTTTCTTACTTTAATGGAGTCGGGACCTTTATGAGGGCTAAAAAGTAACAAATAATGCTTTAATTAATTAATATAACTCACAGCACATGTCATGCAATTTTGAAATCCAATTACTTGTGTTTGCAAATGTTATTTAGAACATTCTATAAAATGTAATTCTGTTATAATGGAAGAATTTATTTTGTCTTGCCGAAGTCCTCCTAAATTTTTACAAATGGTTCCAATGAACAGCAGTTTTAACTTACAGATGCAATTATGCAAGTTTTAGAAGGCAAATAATTATTCATAAAATTGTCCAAATGTAATTTTCCGCATATGTCATTTTGTAATTAATTATATTAATCACTACTTTTAAAATTAATTTCAGATTATTTAAAGTAATTTACATTTACATGGCAACAAACCGTTATCAACCATGATCAGTGTCATCGAAAGTATTCATAATTTTATCGGAATGGACAATCGTCGCAATAAGTCTCATTCATTTCTGATTCCCAGAGGAAATCCAAAACGGTTTCAGATGTATTTTCTTATATTAGAGGAGTCATAAATTTATTTAAAATGGCAAACGTTGCAATTTCCATTATTCATGCGATACCGGTATATCCAATTGCTTTCTGGCGAAAGACAAAACTGGTGATAAATCGCGAGCTCAGGCTTACAATAGGATTTTAGAATGGACGAAGAGGTTGCTTTGGCTTATCGAATTCTTGCATCGCAGATATGCGAAAAATGTTTCATCTCAATGGATTGAAATGAATGAGCAGCAACAAAATCGACTTATGTGGATTAGAATTGTTGGAGTTAAATGGAAATTGAGTATTGATAATTGTTACCTGCTATTTATTACGGCTTTAGAACATGGACCGTGCGAAATGGCAAAATAAAAACATGCGATTTTCATTTTAATATCAGAAGCCGAACATTTCAGAATTATTTCTGGCAGAGGTGTCCTGTCGTTTAAACTACCAAATCAAATAGTTATAACTAAACTTTCAAAATTAAAAATCTCAACCTTATTTAGTGTTAAGCGGCAGAATTCTACAATTGTAAAAAAAATCTGAGAATATTAACTTTTAACATACTATTTAAAACATGATATCAAAAATAATTCCAATATTATCTTGGCGAATTCCTATTTCAGATCTTTCTTAAACTGATTCCTATTAAAACAGTTCAGTTTCTTTATGCACATGCCAATAACAGTGGCTATATATAAATTTTAATTACGGAAAAAAGAGAGTTTTTTTAGTAAAAGAATAAATGAATCTCTTTTAAACTATATTTCTTAGAAAAATAGAATAATGAAAATGTGGCATTATTTTATTTTGCCGTATTGCTTTCTTAAGTAATATTAAATGGACAAATATTTTTTATTTAATATCAAATGCTAGAAATGAATTTATATTAAGAAGTGAAAAAAAATTCGTAATTGCTATTGAACTTTTTATTATAAAAAAAGGCCTTTTTAATCCAAAAAAAAAAATGTTTGCAAAATACAAAAACAAAACCCCCCATCTCAGTTAAATCAATCATGCTATCTATACACAGAAGACTATTCCTTAAATAGTATTAAGGGTAAATATTGATGCGAAGTGCTGATTGAATGTATCTATCTAACTAATTTTATTTCATAGATTTACCGAAATTTTAAGCAGTGGATTTTAATACAACTACTATCCCTAATCCTAATTGCCTGGGGAAAAAAGAACCCTGTTTTAGGAAGAAAGTAATCGTTATTTCTCATTTTTACTTTCAGATTATAATTTGCAATCGATTGAAGATATCACTTTTTAATCGCATTAACGAGCATTTATATTAAAATGATCTGAAAAAAATGTTTTGATTTATTGATGATGTAAACCCTCGGGGGGCACCTCGAAAAGATGGTGGTTGGATCTCGCCACCTTGGAGGGTACACAAAAAGGTGGGGGACCAGGCTCCTCCCATTGATGACGGGACGTACTTCCGTCGGGAGGGATTGTACAGGGACCGGTGATGGCCCTTAGGATTCAACCACAGTTCCCGCCAGTGTTGCTGTTGCGGCGGTCCGATCATTCTGTTTTCTTTATCCGTGTGCCTTCGGGCGGATTGTAGAGTCAGTGATATGACTTATTGATGATGTCAATAAGATTTTATTGTCTTTATTTGGCTTCTAAAATTATAAAAATTTTTGGCACAACAAATAATATTATAATAACTATATATTGCAAAGCTAAATGCATGATGTGACTACATAACTCATTGTGATTATTTCTGTCCAAGGTTTTAATTATACTATTTTGTACGCTTGTCCTTTTCAAATCATTTAAATGTATGATGTCAACCATTATAACATTTCTTTAGCCAACAGTATTCATAATTTAATTTCAACAAACGCTTGTCGGAATAACTTACCAAATGCAAACTCATTTCAGACGTCTGGTCTCATTTTGCAAAACACCATAAATTTGTTAAATATAATAAACATTACCATTTCTCTTGTTCAAACGATGGGCGAATATCCAATTACGTTCAGAAGCTAACCGAAACTAATAATAATTCACGAGTGCACCACGTGTAATTAGATCTTAGAATGGGCGTCGAGTTAACTTGAGTTTATCGAATTTTTAAACCCGTTCACAATTCTGGGGATGGAAATAATGGATTAGCAGATTCCTTGTTACGTATATTAGGACTATTGGGGATGAGTTGGGAATTGTTCCTGATAATTATCTCCTTCTGGCTAGTTTGGCTTCAGAATATTGATTGGCTGAATTAGCATGATTGTATGTCTCATTACAAGTAACCCAGGATAATTTTTGGGCTTTGAAAATTCTAAGGGTTATTTCATAGTAGGTGCGGTTGAATTCTCCATTATCTAACTACGGGAATGTGAGAACACCACCACGTACCTTCTTTCCTATAAAAATTAGCATTATGAGCGGTTGAATGGATATGATAATGGCATTTAAAAAAAAGATATCAATTAAATTTGTAACAACGCAAAATAAATACAAATGAAAATATAACATTTGAATATCTGTTTTGTTGTCAGTGATTGCATGGGGATAAAAAATAAACCTAAGGCTTAAGAAATTTTCAGATTAAAACAAATCAGTATTAAAAGCACAGAAAATGCTACATTATTTGCAATCGAAAAATAGGAAAAGAAATTTTGAAATAAAAAAATGGACATGATTTAGAAAATTTTTAAAAAAATACTAAAACAGAATTGAAAAAATATATAAAATAAGAGATAAACTTTGGAACGATAATTCCCGAATAATACGCCTTGATTGCAAATATGATGGCAATGGAGAAGTTAAATTTACTGTCGATTCTTGCATTTCTGATGTTATTTAGACAAATTCAAAACATTAAAAGTTTCTAATGTAAAATGCTAGCAATTGTTGATGTTTTTCGCACTACTTCTACAACCTCTTTTCAAATTATCTGAGAGCTAGAACTTGTGGATTTTATTTGTGAAATGGAAATTACCTTGTCTAATATTATTGAAAATATATCCATCTTTTAGACACATTACTGGAAAATTCTAAGATCACCTGTGCCAGGGATTCTCTGGTTCACTTTAGCTGGTATTCTTCAGTACAGTGGAATTGTTCTCACCTTGCAACAGTATTCTCTTTTTTTTACTGACGTGGGAGCATCTCTGTATTTTTGGCAATAATTTCATGGAGGAGATTCAGTGTGAACTTTATGAATATCGCTCCGTTTTTCCAGCTGAGCGTTTGGCAATATGCAAATTTCTAAGTTGGAATAAATATAATAGACCTAATGATATTGAACATTTGTTCACTGACAATAAGTCGGTTCTGAAAATTGTTCAGATGTTTTACCCTGAGAATGTTATGGTTGAAGAGTTTAAAAAGCTTGTTGATAAGATGGGTCTTGTTGTATAGGATTAACGACCACATTGGCATAGATGGAAATGAAGCGACTAATAAAGTAGCTAAGGCTACCATCTCAATATATTTGATAGATCAATTAAAATATTACGATAAAGCATTCTATTAAAAGCATGTCAAAACTGCTGGGATAATGCAGATAAAGGTCGAGTAACTTTTCAGATTTTTCGAAAGGTTGAAAATTCTAGATGTATAACAAATCGACATCTTCCTCAAAGAGCAATGAACCCCAAATAACTGAGAAGATTCAAACTTCGTTACTCTGTTTGGCGTTGTGGAGATGATGAAATGATATTGGTTCTTTATATATTGAATTGTCTCTCGCGATTAACTTAAGGAAAAGGATATCTAGTAATACCAACCTTTTCTCATCCTCTCTAACAGTTGTCTAACATCGAAAGCCAAAAACATTTTGAGCATTGTAGAATAATATTCTTCAACTTCTTTATTGAAAGTGCTGTTGCTATTAAATTTATTGCAAGCTAACTCTGAAACTTCATTGAATTGCTGAAGAATTTATCCATTGTTCAGCGTTCATTGTTGTCCAAGTAGTGGAGTCTTCTTTTTTTTCAGATATGAATTCTTTCTTGGTTTGTTCCGCTTTGATAACAGTGAATTTTATCTGTTTTTTTTTTATTATTATTTTTAAAATTTTTAATATTGTAATTTTTTTCTTTGTTTAACCTCTTTTCCCCTCTTTCCCCTCTCTTTCTACCATTTTCCCTTCTTAATCTTTTTATTTTATTGTTACTATTTTCTTTTTACAACAAATATTCAGATTTTTTAAAATTATAATTTCCACTGTAAAAATGGGACAAGGTTAGAGAAGTACTATTGAGAAAAACACTTAAGATCTTTTTAAATCCCAGACCTAACCATGGCGCTTGCTTCAACAATGTCAACCACCCATCCTGCTGAGCCACATAACTTGACTACTTTCGTATGATCTCTGATAGAACAGTCTCTAATGGGTTGTTAGCAAGACCAACACTTGGGATTTTTGCTGTCTATGAGAAATAAGATACAAATAGAACAGAAATAGCTTCTCTTAACAAGTCCCTCGGTTGTCTCGAGGGAAAGAAGAAAGAAAACCATAATTCGCAGCTGGAAGGGAGGAGAAGCCTTATACGAAACGATTATTCGGGAAACTCAAAGTCTGAAGAAAATGTGCTCTTGGAGGAATGGATTGTGAGAAATACCGATAATTTTATTTGATTCCTAACTTTCTTCTAAAAAACGGAGCACCTTCAATTTCAGTGCTTACACAGGATTCCTTAACTTTTAATACAAATTCAGTTTTTCGCTAGTGTATTTATCTAGCTCTTTTTTTTATATGCTGTTTTGGTCAAGTCAGTGAAAAAAAGTGGAGAAAAAAGGCAGAATACTAGAAAATTTCAAACTATTATATAGTTTTTTTTTTTAATTTATAATCAATCGTTTACCACATAATTTCTCAAATGCTGTTATACAATTAATCCCGAGTGTATTATGAGCTTTTCCCAACTAACAGGATTGAGGCTAAAGAGTTTCCGCAAGAAGTGTCTGGGATTTACTAATATCATACTAGTTTACATATAACAGAAATTATCATATAATAAATGCATATCCTTCCTTACTTTCTAATATATAAGGTACTGAAAGAGAAAATAACGTAACAATCCAAAAATTTGACCTTAAAATTTTGGCGACACTCTCTGATCTCCATGAGTCCGAAAAAATACATTTTTGGAACTATGTCTAGACATCGTTCCGTGAAGACGATTAACTCGAAAGTGCAATCATTTAGATACTTAAAATAAAGTTCGCCGAATTTTCATATATCTGCGGAATTTTGGGTTGATTCTGATTTGAGAAGTCTGCCTGTTTAACCGCTCTTGTTCATGTGAGCTTTGGGAACTCAAAACCGCTGAGAGTTAGATGGATGGGAGTGTTTATGCAATATTATCATTAGGACTGTAAATCTGTATGTAATATATGACCTCATATGTGAAAAACCTAGGTTGGTCGGTTTTTTTTTTTTTTTTGTATTTTTGCGATTATGTGAAAGTGATAAATCATAAGTATAACTACCTAGATAAATAAAATATAATACGTTGTTTTGTCACTAAATTTGAAAAATGCACTACATTTTGGAAACAATTCATGAAAAAGGAAACACCTCAAAATTCACACAATTTTATGGAATTCAAAACGAGCCATATTGAGTTAATTTATGATAAAGTGGGGGGAATGACTTCCCAGCTGTTTATTTCTTTCAGTTTTGTTACATAGATATTACTATTATAACTTGCTCTCTAATCTTATTTACAAGAGTTTCTTTAAAAGTATAATCATCGAGATGTGTTTTAATACGAACGCTACAACAACCAATTTATTGATTCCTTTTTTTTATGAATTATGAATAGAATTTTTTCCCCTTCTTTCAAGAAAAATAGAAACCAGTCTTTATTAATTAAACGCATCTTCCTTCAATCGTCGTATATGAAAGTAATTAACTTCGTTGTAAAAGTCTTTGCACTCGGTAGGCTATGTTGTGTGTAAGCAACTGTGAAATATAACAGAATAATATTTATATAACACAGTCAAATATGGTATAAGATTTCAAGGTTAAATCAAAATAAATATTTATCCGTTGTTGAAACTGAGGATAGCTGGGAGAAAAAATGTAGCATAAACGTTATTGAGTTGAGAGCTACAAAAGTTTGCTCTAAAGGAACTGATTATAATTTTTAAAATTTACGAAATTTTTAAATTATCAAAATGGATGAATATTTGTAATTTCGAATATGTTGACGCAAAATCATTACTGGTAATTAATCAACATATTGAAAATTCGATATATTTTAGTACTTCATATTAATAATTTTGATAGTTTAAAAATGATTATGTATTAAATTGGTGTACCGCGTGGACAATGAAGCCCTAAATTTACTGATTATTTTAGTGCTTCTTAAAGAAGTAGTCGCTTGAAACGGATTTCTTGAATTTACTGAATATTTTGGAACCTCTTGAAGAAACACTCGCTTGAAATCTTTTTTTCTTTCTTTTTATTTATGACTATTCCAATCAATATATAAAAGTGTAAACAACAAATAATTTCAGTCTTTCTTTGCTGAAATGAAAAATATAAATCACCATTTTAAAAGGAATATGGCAGATCACACATTTCATTAATTAAAAAACCGTATAGAGATAGATATTTTAATGTAGCATAAGGATAAAAATAGTTTCATAATTAGAACGGTGTGATTTAGATATTTTTTTAGAAAAGAATGATAATGCAGGCAGTCACTAATCAGTATAGAAAATTCATGAACATAAAATTAAATGGCTTTTCCGTTAGTGTGATAACATTTTTCTTTGAAATTACCTATTACCTTAATATGTTCGTTATCTTCCGTCAATGCGTTTCTTTCCGAACTGTTAGGTGATTATATCTTTTTAATATTTAGAATATTTAACTGTTAAATAAAAAATTACGTCGTTAAAAGAAAATTTTCGATTTTCAGGTATTTTTCCATTGCTCTGTGATTTGCACTTCATGATTAAAAGAATGGTAATGCCCAACCATTTCGAGTTATTTTTTTTTTTGAACTTCCAATTTATTTTATTGAAAGTAATTTCTTTGAAAATAATTCTCTAAAAATTCATATAAAGAGACAGAACTTCTTAAAATAATTTTTAACGTATTGAAATTGGAGGAAAATTTTTATATATACTTTCAAAATCATTTCATATTTTCATAAATTAATTTATTGTTGTTTTGATTTGTAAAATGCCATGTTTAATATCAAAATTTTAAGTAAAATTAATTAGTTAAAATAATCTAATTAACTGAACCTTTTTAATTTTAATTTTTTAAAAAATTTTTATAAAATGGGGATACTGTCAGTTTTCGGGTTATAAAATTATAGATGTAAATATAGAAATGAAGAATTAACGAATGAAATTAAATAAAATTTTTCTTAAAACCGTTAAAAGATACTTACTGATGTAATATTTCATGTTGCTTAATTTTTACTAACTAAATGCATGTTTAAAAACAACATTTTTAATGTTTTCTACTTCAGCCTGGATTCTAATCCCAGCTCTAAACTTTCTTCTGGACAACGCTATATACAATGGACCATATGAAAACACAGACTTCGTAATTTACTGATGGTCATGACGAAAGCTGTCTCACTGGAAATTGCAACTTTTTCAGATTTTCCTTTCAAATTGGCCGATTCTCATTCGGTCGTTTTTCGCATTTTTTCCTTCATCTGATATCGCTGGAAGCCACATTACTAATTAAAAAAAACAATGCATGATTAACATGTGTATTGCTTAGGTATTCAGACGAATGCTAACCCAGAGACAAAAGTTTTCCGATACTCATGAGAGGTAAATAAACCGGAAATCTATTCATCAATGTTGCCATTCAGTGTATCTAAAAGTAGAATTAACAAATAATATTGCTTTAAACTCATTTTCCTTTTTATTGCCACCATTTCACAGTCAAGTGTAATTTAAATACTATACAACATACACAACATAATAACAGTTACCATTAAATATTTCAAACAATACTGACAAAACAAACCTCACATATTATGGATCAGGTGACTCGGTATCTCCCAATCGCAAAGTGAATAAAACGTAATATTTACTTAATCATTTTTTTTTAATACAGAGAAATGATTTGTCGCACTTATGTGTTTTTGTATCAAATTTATAACATTGGAAAAGAACATTTATCGAAAATGAAATCTTTCATGTCAAATATTTATGATATAAATATGAAGTTAAATATTTTTCCAGTATAAAATATCAGAAAATCTCCCATATTAAATATTTACACAGACATACAGAGTCAGTGGCATTCTTAGTTTTTATGAGTATTTGTATTAAAAAGAGAAATGAAACTATATATATTTTTCTAAAGATCTCTAAATTCTTATCTTGATACTTTGAACATAGATAAACAGATGAAACAGATTTCTTGGTGAATTAAAATAAAATTCGTTTCTTGAAATAGAACACATGAATTGCATGTATTTAGTATTAGAATAAAAAAAAATATTTTCCTAATTAGTAAAGAAAAAAACGTACATTTGCATTATAACTTTGAACAGATGTTGCCAATTTATTTTTGGATGGCGAAAAATAAACAAAACGCCGACAGGAAGCGAAAATATATCAACGAGAAAGACAAATGTACCGTTTTTCCATCTGAAAGAAATCCCATTTCGTCGGTCACTCAATTAAAGCAAAATACCTCATCACCGCGTAGAAGCAATTTAAGGGACTTTCGTATTACTTGAATTAATTACTTTTATTTTTCATTTTTAGCTTTTTTTAGCCTCGAGATAAATTAGTTATCACTGGGGACGTCTATATTAATGAGATTGATAAAATGTTATAACAACTTCAACGAAAAAAAAAAGATTATGTCATTTCCAAATTTGTTGAGTTTAAGTAAGTTTATTTTGTATTTTTTGTCACGTCGCATTATCTTCTATTTACTAATCAATTCGCATTGTAATGAAACAAGACTTGCATGAGATTTCTGACAGCAATATCTTTAATGAACAAATTATAGCACTTATTTAAGATTTTTATCATAGCAATTTTCAAAATCTCGTTATGTTATTTTAATGAGTTGGTCATTCAAATCAGAATTTTAAATAAAAATCAATTAAATATGTAAATTTGCATTGTTCATTAAGAAAAGAACATTGTTTAAACACAAAGTTTTCTTCCTCTGCTGATGTAGAAAGAATGCTATTGGTTAAGTAGACACTGTGAAATGGATCCTTACACAAATGATAAGAAGACATTTTTAACATTTTGCAAGTAGAAGCTAATAAAACCCTATCTATTTAATTATTTTTAAATTTCAAGAATAAATATGCAGAATTGAATAAGTAGGCTTTGTATTTTCTGAATATCAGGTATTAAGGAACTCTTCAGCGTTTCGCTCAAAATATGTGGTTTCCCAGAATAAAATTTTTAATATACTCCTTACTAGAAAATACATATTTCATACAGTTACATTATTAGAAATTTCTATTTTGATTGTTATAGAAATATTCAAATTTTCATAACTGGCCGACTTTTAAGAATTTACCCAATCAATATGAAAATTTTGAAGAATTTTTCAGATTTCTAATTAATCTTTGAATTTAATGAAGATAAATAGTTTGTAATGTAAAAAAAACGTTGTGAGTTCTCGTTTTCTTACTTTATTATCAACCGGATGGAGAGTCCCCCAAAACACAAGATGATGCATTTTAATTCCAAAAAGCAAATTCAGACCTTTAGAATTATTCACTTCAAAATTTGTTACTGACCTGCAAGGTTAGAGATTGTAGTGGATTGTCATGAGCGAGGTTAGAACCTGGGACCTTGTGGTTCGCAGCCGAGTAATAAGACAACAAGACAAAAGTAATTACTCGTGTCCCAAAGCTGTTATCTGGCTTCACCACAAGATAAACAATTTATTAAATTTTATTTATTCTAATTGTTGCATCCGCATTTTTGTATTCACGTGTACGCAAATATATATATATAAAAAAACTTTTTAACCCTTTCACGGACTGGACCAAAATTTTCATACATATCTACAATTCTAAGAATAAATTGCTTTGAATTTTTGTATTACCGTGTTCTTATGAATGGACGAACAGAGAGACTTAAATTGACGGAGGCTATCTAAAATTTCATACAAATCTGTACATTTAGTACAAAGTTCACATTCCATTTTCGAGACAGATGATTTAAAAACAAAAATAGTATTTAAGAGTCTCAGTGGTCTGAACTGAAAAGATTCATCAAAACCTAGAGAAGGAATTTTTTTCATGATTAAAATGAATATTTTCTTTTTCTATAAAAAATGAAAGAGCAGAAAGTCAATTAGTAGGAAGAGAATACTTTTCGTAACGCGAAGGTAAGAAAGATTCAAATTCTGAATTTAGTTGAAAAACGTAGAATGCTACACTTTTGGATTTTCCTCTCATTAAAATAAGTAAAAAGGAATTTACAAACAAAAGTCACACTTTATTAAATGTTATAAGAACTGAGTTTAGTTATATTAAATTCAAATTTCAATGTGAGCAATAACCTTAAAAAAAAGTTTTCAAGAAAGTTATTTTGAAAATTTATTCTGGATTAAATTGTTTAAAGATGAACCGAATGCTGTATGTTGTTCTGCTTGATTTCGGAGACTGTGTTAATATTCCTACTAGTATTAAATTATTTTCAACCAATTAATCAACTTTATTCCCTTGTTTAATCTTTTATCCTTAGATTGAATTATATGTAATCTCACAGGTTATTTGGTGTATTGTGGAAGTTTGAACAAGATGTTGGTCGCTGGTACCAACCTCATTATCTAGTTGATGAGTTCTGTCCTGCGAGAAACTCGTAAATCTTTAAAATGAGACATTAATCTTATAAACTAGTGACTCAGTGGACACATTAATCTTTAATTTACAGATCATTCATCTGACTTTTTTCTAATAATTTAAATTAAAGATCAGGTCTTTCAAGGGATGGTCTTAATCGTAGCGTTATCGAATGATCCAAGGTAAAGTTGACTTGAAAATTATATTGGTTTGAAATTATCGTCAATCTATAGTTAACTCGTTCGTAGAGTTAACAAGAATGAAAATTTAAGAGGAAGAAGCCAAATCCAAACTTGGGGAAAAAATGAAATAGGTTTTTTTAGAACACAGGCAAGCATTCCTTTATGGTATATAGCTAATTTCTTGGGAAAATGTAGATATTTCAGAATTTTGGTCAAGAAAATGTGAAGTTTTTAATTGATGTAAGAGATAAATATTTTCTCAAGACAAATCCGAGGAATTCGCATCACTGAAAACACTCTGATCATAGAAAGAAATTAAATCAATCCTGACTTAGCTTATATCAGAAAGTGATTTTATAGAAAACTCTCTAACGCCTTATTGTTAGAATAAGACGAAGTGTATTTTAAACTTTCAATATCCTGCGAAAATATTTATCATAGATTTTTAAATCATATTTCATATACTTTGAAGCAAGATTTATGCTTTACATTTTTGAAATTTCGTGGTCGCTCGAGGCAATAAAACTGAACGAGATATATTTAATCACCTCAAACTTTTGGAAAGTATCATATATCTAGCGTAAATGTTCTTTCCACTCTCCGGGAGCAATTTGAAACGGCAAATATATCTGCGATTTCCGGGCCATTTAAACTTTCCAATTTAATTTTTCTACTTCACTTATTTCTCCTACATCGCTTTTCGAAATATATTTCTCTTCAACGTGGGTTTTCAGTTAAGTTAAAAAAATTATTGATACAAAATGGATTTGCTATAACATTTGCTGCAAATTAAATTCATTCAAAAGAATTGAAATCAAACGGTGAATATTGACTATACAAATATTTAACTGAAATTCCTAGAATATACAAGAAATGTACCCACAGATTTTATAATATTTACTTTTACTACAAACTGCAATTTAAATAAATCATTCCATTCATCTTATATGATATAAAATGTTTGAAAAAAATGCAAGCTTTCTCAAATATTACTTGGCTGTGAGAAATATTTCTCATTATATAAAAAATCTCAGAAAATAGAAATAGGCATTTAAGGCTCTTTTTTATTTATATGTCTTTAATGCTATTCAACATATCATTAAAAGCAAGACTCTACCAAAAAAAACTCCCTAAGGATCTTACACTCTCTGGGTATAGTTTTCATATTGCAAGCACAACAAAATTAAGGAAGTAAAATTGCTTGATATTTATGATGTTTGACTGGGGTGAGGTAAGGAGAAATCGATAAAAACAGATTTAAATTCACCAGATTTAATGTTTTCTCCTTTTTTATTGAATTCCCGGTGTAATTGTAAGGGAGGGGTTAGGGTTTATACAAAAACCGACTTTTTGAAAAACCGGTTTTCGAATTTTAGGTCAAAAAAATAGAATAGGGAAAAATATTTTCTCTAAGTTATATAAAAATAACAACGAAATCAATATCAAATTCAATGCAATTAAAGATTACATATACATATTATTTACACAAAATAACGAAAACTTAAACAAAAATTTTGAATAATATTTGTATTGTTTTCACTAATTTTAATTTCTCCTAAGAAAATGGGATTTAAAAAAACAAAATATCGACTGACGGTGGCTAAATTTTAAAGCTAAGTCTAATTTTAGACACAATATTGCCTGAAATTGAAAATACTCGCTGATTAACTACTGAGCTCGGTTTTATAGCTTTCATGGCATCAAATAAGAAATTTAAGATTTTGTTCTTTTATTCGTTGCCTCAGATAATGAAAATTCAGCTTTCAGTGTCTTTGGATTTGCAAGTTTTTCTTCAGGGTCTTCAAGAAACTTATGAATTGATTTTTCCATGGCTTCTTTTAAAAAAGCATTACTCTGACGAATAGTTTTTAAGATTTGCTCTTCATAAAAATCAGTTTAGGCATAAGAATTTGGAAATAATCTAGACAATATATTTCCAGATAACTTAATAATTTCGGTTTTTGAAACTAAAGAAAGTACACTAGATTTCTCCGCTGAACTAGAAGTGTGCGAATACAGCAAAAGATTCGCTAATTCTACTTTCTTGAATTCGTTCTTCTAAAGCATATAATAATTTGAAACATTTCAGTGTTCATTTTTTTTAGTTCATTTAACAGAAATTCAAATATACCTACACTTGATAATAAATTCGCATCTCATCGCTTTAAGCCCCCAACTGCTAAACAAATCAGTTCCAACCATTTTTTCTTTGAAAAATTGGAATATTTTAGTGTTTCGGAAAACCGGTTGTCATACTTTAAAAACCGGTTTTCGAATGTGACAAATTTACTTAAAAAAACCGTTTTTTTAAAACCGGGTTTGAAAAACCGTCAAACCCTAGGAGGGGTTATGATAGCCAGAATTATTACTTATTACATTCGTCAATGTTACAAATATTTTCGTACAGATATCAATCTGCGAAGTTTAATAAAGGAATTATGATAAATTTGGAAAAAAACACCTATTTTTCGATATCTTCCATTATCAAAATATTCTTCACAAATCTTTGTAATGCGGTTTTATAATCTCTCTATAATTGAATTTCGAAAATAAATATTATCTCAAGAGCAAAGTATTGTAGCCAATACATCAACTCGAAAACTTCTCTAACTGAAAAGAAAATCATCTGATATCTCTCAAAGAAGGTCGACATTTTCAATTTATTTTGAAGCTTAAATGTATTTGGAATTCGTTTCCGATATCAAGTTACAGAAGCAAATGCTTCGTTCAAAATAAGGAGTCCGAAATCGTTGATTTTTAGTTTGTTTCCTTTAAAATAGGTCGTTAGAAACTCTACAAGACAAGTTTCAATTTATTTTCTTTAAAAGTGGGTGAGGTGTTGAGTGTTCAGAGAAAACTATCTCCCACCTCCAAACAAAACCATTTTCATTGTTTCTTTTGGAAACATTTCCCTCCCTGAGGTGGCGTTCGTGATTGTGAATTCGATCCGTTTGTCTTTTGTGAGCGTCGACAAAGA
Source organism: Argiope bruennichi (assembly GCF_947563725.1). Lineage (NCBI taxonomy): Eukaryota > Metazoa > Arthropoda > Arachnida > Araneae > Araneidae > Argiope > Argiope bruennichi. The sequence continues at coordinate 125,373,497 of NC_079155.1, read as the reverse complement.
AGGATCTTGTCCATGTCTTCCGAAGAATATGGAACTTTGCTTCCTTCTGAACTGATAGGGATTTCTTTCGAAATTTGATTTGTTTTCTTTAATAGTACATACAATGGCGATTTTTTGATTCAGTAGACAAGGCAGCTGTTGAGGCTACTGAACTGAGTCCTCAAACACTTTTATTTATAAAATGCTATTTATCTAGTTTCCATATAAATCAAATTTAAATAAAACACAAAGTCTATTAAATATGAAATATTAAGATAATATTAACTCTGTTTCAATTATAATTGGTAAGGTTTCTATCTGAATGAATGAAGTTCCATTTAGTTATTGCAGTAAATATACACAGCAAGTACTCTTTTAAATATTATTTATGTACAAACTTGGATAACATATATTCAAGAGTCATAATAAACAAATAAAAAAAACATATATTTTTACGAAGTTACTGAAACAAAAAATTAAATTAAATCATTAATTGACAAGCTTATTCAAGAAAAGACCTTACAATATACACTGTAAGGGTCGCAAAATGCCTACATCTGCCGTTGAGTCCCTGCGTTTCTCAGCACAACTCGGTAGATTAATTTTGTATCAATGAAAACTTTAAAAAATTTTACAATGATTGATAAAGAATAGATAGGTTTTTCTTTTGGGGAAAGAATTGATATGTATTGATTCCTTATGCATATCAATTCTTTCTTTTATTCTGTATTCTGATAAAGATAATACTGTTAGTTGGATTTACAAGTTTTTTGAAAACAAAAGAAATGTTAAAAGGAAGAGCAAATGGTTAATTTGGGTCAATATTTTGTTCCCTTAGATATGTAAACGAACATAAATTAATTATTTTAATAATAACTATGCAAATTAAATTGATAATTTGCTACAACCACTATAGCTTAGTTACCTTTCAGTAGTTGAAATAGAGAAAAGTAATAAATTAAAAATTAAATGAATAGCATAGGATTTAAACTTTACTTTTTCATATCCTTTGCACCTTGCTATGGAAAGGTAAATCGGTTTGAGGAATCAACAGTTTATACTTTTAATTTCTCAAGACATAGCTGATTTTTTTGCCTATGAAATCTTCGAATTAATAACATATTTCGACCATCAGACTTTTTAATTCTTTGCTCATAAATGAATCAATACTTTAAAAAATTGTTTGTAAGTATAATAGAAAATAGTATTTTCTTCATTCAATTTAAGCAGCGGATTGGAAAGAAATTCATATGGTGGATATTCTCTTTCTGAAGTGATTATCATCAAAGTTTCATTGTTTATTTGTAAGCATTCATTTATTCATTTGTAAGCATGTCATTTAAAAACCACACAGACATTTTTGTCTGCTGATGTACGTCCGTAATAGAAACGCTAGCCGAAATTTCTTCTGAAGTGCCACACAGTCACCCTTATAATCAACTCACTCCTGGCCAGCCTAGCTGGTTTCTGTGTTATGTCATGTAGTCTGGGATAAAACATTATTTTTTCATAAATTAGGTCGATTACATTATTTTGTTTTTTATCTTATTACTACGGATACTATGATGAAGAAGTCCTTCAACAGTCACGTTTTTATAACTTGAAAAAAAACCGAATGGGATCTGCAGATTGAAGAAATTGCATGTCGTGAAGCCGAACATTGGATTATGGCCTGTTATTCCCACACGAGAGGTTGATGTAAAGTTGTCCCTCCTTCCTATAAGACATGCATCACGCACAGGCATCTCATTTTTGGAGAAAGGGTAACAAGATGCCAAATGTGTCACGATTATTTTACTATGAAACACATTTTCATTGAATGCCCATGTTTTAACTCGTATCGATTACACTTTATGTCATTAACACTACAGGACTTGGTTGGTGAAAAATATCACCCAAACATTTTTAAATTTTTAAAAAGCATTGGGTTTTATATTTACATTTCCTCGCCTTTTATTTACTGAATTTTTTCAGCAGTTTTTGTGCGAAAATCTTTACTGAAATTTTTCTTTCGAAATTTTAGAATTTTTTGAAAACATTTTATATCATCCGAATTTGTATACTTTTATCTTACTTCGTTTTAGACTTTTTATGCTTGGTTCCTTTTTATATCGTAGGATTTCATATCATATGCTTGGCCAAAAATGGCTCTTGCGCCAAAAAATCCAATCAACCAACCAGTCAACGGATACTATGAGAAAGAACACTTCAAGTCTGCTCAACCCTTAACTGTTGAGGTGCGTTATCTCAGACCTACAAGGACGGACTTTTGGTCACCCCTATTCTATTTTTAGCTGAATCGAATGGATTGAACCTGCAGCTTCTTATTTCGTGACCTTCACTACACGTGCACTTTTTTAGATGGTTTCAGCTGATGCTCTTTTTTTTTTAATATTTCAGCTCTTTCTTTGTGTGACATCTGCGAGACCGCAGTTCCCTTTTAGTATTCCAGAATGGCTCTAAAACTTGGTCCTCGAAATATCATCCGACCTCGTTATGAAATAAGCTCAAAAGAATTTTAAATAAAGCAGAAAGTGATTTTAGTTAAAAGATAGTTGTGAAGAAGATGGATTTTTTCAGTGGAAGTTCGCGTTTGACTGATTCTGATATGTATATTCAAATATAATTAATTTTCCTAGTAATAACGCATTTTAAGAAATTTCTAAAATATATTAATATACCTAGAGAAATATCTACAGAATTTACAGGCTCCATTTTATACTAGCATTTAACCTGTATATTTAAAATGCCCTCGTAAACCGTGCTACGAATGTTCACAAGTTTCTGCATTGAAAAGATGCTGATAAAAAAAGGGTCAATTTTACCAATTGCCAATTTATTATTATTATTATTATTATTTTACTTTTTATATAATTGTTGAATTGTCCATTATATTTTTTTCTATACTATGGAAAAATAAATATGACTTAAAAAGTAAAAAAGTAATATTTTTTTCAAGAATATTATTTGTTGTAATATGTAATTTAAGAAAATGTATGTTCAAAGAAATTGCTTTTTCAATGATAATATATTTTGAAAAATTTCTAAAACATATTTATATATCAAGAAAAATATCTGCAAAACATATTGGCTGATTTTCATACTAATACTTTCATTAGAAAATTCAAATTGAGTCTAAATGAAATGTGGTCTCCCCAGTTAAGTCCTAAAATTTCCCCCTTTTCAGTTAAGGGTTAAATTCCCTCAATGTGTGCCCTTTTAGAGTATATTACAAGCCGCCCTCAAAACTCCCCAGGGCACTCTTCTTCTACATTCACGGTCAGTATCCATTCAGAATGGCACTGAGTGATGCAAATGGAATGACACGCAATGTTTGGAAAAGGAAATATTTCTCAATGTCAGGATAATATTGGCCTTTCCGCTGTCTCGATTGATAAAAAAATTGTGGATTTTGAATAATGACGTGAAGAACACAGATGCACAGATTTTGCCAATTATGAACAATGCGTGCTTTTTAATTTAATAAATAAATCCTAGTGTACATTTTGGACGATTTTTTTATCAATCAATTGAAATGAAAATTTTAATAATTTTGATTTAGAAATTTTAAATAAAAAATTTTTAATAATAAAATAACACACAAAATTTTATTTATTTATATCTTTTTGATTTTAAGCTACAGTGCTATTAACATGCTAGAGTATCGAGAGACAGAAATCCACCCTTTTCCCAAAATGAGTTAAAAATTGCATATGGATATACACTTTAGACTTAAAACTATGGTCTAAATTTTATGCATTTAGCATTTGACGTTTTTGAATTATTGTGTCGATTTGCTCTCAGACGCAGATAATTAAATGTACTTCCTCTGGATAGATTTTGTACAGAATCTGATATAAATTTACATTTTTGTACAAATACCTGCATATTAAATTTCAACCGTCTAGCTCAAAACATTTTTAAATTATCGTATTCACAGACAGAGAGACATTATCCTAAATATATGTTTTTCAGACTCACGAATTCCTGAAATTTGGAAATTTGTAAAAATCTCGAGTTCAAATATTTTGACGATTAATCATCAGAGAAATTAAGCATGATTATAAATTATAATAAATTTGAAAAGAAATTGTGGATTTTATATGAATTTTGTCTCCTAGAAGTGGCAAAATATTTTTCTCTCTCTGTCGTCTTAGAATGAAATATTCGAGGATGAACGTTTTAATCGTATTTGCGGACGAAAATGCAATTTTAAAATTAATATATATATATATTTTTTTTACTTAAAGCTTTCCGAGTCTGGCGCCAGTAATGTCGCCATATTTTCTTTTCCCTTTGGCCTCTGGAAGTCTCTTATGCAACGTTTGAAAATGAACCTTTAATTTAAATTGTAGTCTGTTTCTATGTGCATGAAACAAAAATGAATTTTACAATAATCCATCTAGCTGCATTTGAATATCCAATCAAAACGCAGCTATCCCATGAGAAAGATACTAAATTTAATATTTCAATTTAATTTTGAGTTTGATTATTTAAGAAGGCAATGGAAACGGCATCGAAATGGTTGGGAATCGCAATACAGTTTTGAATTTCCTGAATCCCTCAAGGAGGATAGAGTTACGTAAAATGACGTACTATGCTCTGTTTTTTTTTTTTTCCAGATACATAAAAAAAATGAGCGTGGGATGAAATACGAGTTTTTATCAAGGAAAAAAAAGTGGAAAATGGAACTTAAATGCCAAAGGTTTTTTTCTTTAAAAATCAAGATAAAAATGTTTTACTTTATATTTTTGCTCGATTTTCTTTACAATTAAAAACTTTATCTAGAATGTAACAATAAAGAGATAATATATAAATAACATTATAGAATCGCATAGTGGAAAAGAACAGGTAAAAAAAATGTTCATTTCCCATCAAGTGTGATTTCTCTCTGTGGAACAATAGCCGATTTTGAATTTAGCCAGCCACTAGTATTTAATTCATCAATATGAAATCAAATAAAGCTTCATCGTTATTTTTCTTTAACTGCCACTGGCATTTTCTTTTCCTTAAAAATTGTATAACTTGTGAAAAATTAAACTTTCAAACACAGTAATATTATATTTTTATAATTTCATATTCAACAACATTATAAAATATTGTTTAAATATACAATACTGCGATTATTATTTAATATCATACGATATTGTACAATATATATATGTGCTACCAGGAAGAGCTGAGTTATCAGTTAAAAAAGACCATTTTGTAATTGAGTATAACAGTTACGTACAACTTCTGAGCGAAATGCTTAATTTTGAAGCATTTGGATATATATATACCCAAATGTTCTACATATCCACGTAATATGAGGTTAATAAAATTTAAAAATGCTGAAAGACGCGCTTTTTTAGTGCAATATTGTTTTAAACCCATTTGTAGTCTGTGCACACAGAACAATCCAATGAAATATTACTCTGTGCTCGAAACGTAAGCAATTATAAAAATTCCTTCCTCCGAGGATTATGTAAGCTGCTGAAAAATAATCAACTTCGGGTAATCAGATTCGAATTGTGGAGTATTCTGGAAAAATCTCAAAGAATTCGGAAATGTTAATTTCTAACTCAATCTTTGAACTTTTCTCTCTCTGAAGTCGTTGTAGGTAGTGGGTATTTCAATAATCTCGAATTGAATACTTATGCTGCTAGAGAAATCGGTTGCAAAGACAGCGATTTTTGCATGTGAAATGCTTACAAGTTATTTTTGTTGTCCTTCGTATGCATACACAGATTGTTCTCGACTCCTTACTTAAATGCTATCTGCTCTTGTAAAAAAATGACCCGTTACAAAAATCTAGAATAATTTTTGCTTTATACAATAATGAAATAAAAACTGACAAACATCTTATTTCTTGAAGAAGCCATAAAAGTTGTTTGGTGCATTAAATAAACACCATAAAATATATTTTAAACCACATTTTATTTTCCATCTCTAAGCTAAATGAATAAATACTTAAGTTTGAACGTAAAATGGTATTTGCGTTAGGCTGAATTTTAGAATTGCCATAACAAGATCATGCTAAAAACAGTAAAAAAAGACATAACGAATGGGCACATTAAATTTTAAAAGTGAATTATTGTTTGCAATTTTAAAAAGTACTTTTTACGAAATAAAAGCAAACGCATATTTTTTGCAATAACAAAAGCGTGCGAGAGTTTAATATGATTAACCAATGAGATAAGACTAATATTTTGATTTTAAAAAATAATAAAAAGGTGTACGATAATTCTAATTATTTTTATAAGATTGATTAAAAATGTGAGAAATAATTGTACGTAAATGGAAATGTTATCATAGAAAATTTAATTGACTGAATTTTAAATTGGTTTATAATAGATTTCATTTTATGATAAGAATGGCGGAAAAGCGTTAAAATGATTTATTTTCATTTCCTGCGCTTTTAGAGAGGCGTTAAACCGTTAATACCGTTCCCAATGCTAAGGAAATATTCTTTAAATTACTTAGGAATCTGTGAAGAAGTATGGAGTTGTGTAATATTAAAAAAAAGATATTGTAAGCATATAGATAACACAAATTTCATCTACAATTTGAATATTTGATTGCCTTGTTGCTGATTCGAAATTTTGTAAATAATTCCTATCCATGTTTAAGAATTGAGGCGAAGCAGAAAAAACTTTTGGCAAAAATAAGCCATCTTTAGAGATACCGTTCCATTCTTCGAGAGGTTCGATTAAACTTAGAAGAATATTTATATTATAATTAAAAAAGGAAAAGCCTAGACATTCAAATTCGGACTGAGGTATTCATCTTTTAGCATTATCATTATAGTTCTGTTAAAGCAAATGAACGCTGCATATTGATGTTGATAAGAAGGGTCAATGATAGTTACCAAAGCCTAATGTTAGCAGGAGCAGTAGCATGCGACATTACTACAACCAATTAATGCAAAGTATATTACATTGCAATACAGAAGCAAGTCACAAAGTTATAAAACAAACAATATAAAAGAATACATATGCAGACAACACTTAGTCGTAAAGAGATTAAAATAGTGCAATACAGCTCTATAAAAGCTACATTTGAAAGATAAAATGTTCAATATGATATGTTGTAAAGTGTACTTTATTAACTAGGATCATTCCAAGTTTGAAATAGTGTTCAACACTTTCCTGGTACTCTATCATTTATGTTAACTGTTACTATAATGCCTTCCTATTGGAAGTAAAATTCATTGATCTGGTTCTTTTTTTTTTCTTTCTGACCTTTTCGTAACCTTAAACCCCTGGAAAAAATTTCAGAAAAGTATAGTGAATTTATTTTTCCTTATATACGCAGTTTGTAAAAGCATTTGAAAATTTCCCTCTCACTATAAACATTTTAAGAAAACTTCTCCGTAACTGACTATGAAATTTTTTAACCTTTTTCTAGAGATATTTAAATATTCCTTCAGAATCTGTAAAAATATTCTCTGTTGCACAAGGCATTTTAGATGAACTCTAGAATGCAAAATGATGAATTTGGGTTAAAGAACATTAATCTCGTTCACTCTGACATTAAATCTCATTCCAACTCCAGTATAAAAATCTAAAGCATTGTTGTTGTTTTTTTTGTGCCTCATCAAATTTGGAGTTTCTCGCTATTTTTTCTGAAATAATCGGTGTAAATTTACGTTCATATTATATCGCAATACCGAGCCTAATAATTTTTTAGTTTTTTTTTTCTGAACAGTGTGCGTGGGACTCATAACTAAAATATCCTGGGACTGCTGATAGACCCCGGAAAATTAATCTTTCGGTCTTCTTGCAACATCTTCCGCTCTGAATTGGTCCCAACGGGATTGTCAGAAACGGCTGAAACTTTTTTATCTCTCAACATCTTGTTGGATATTCTGCGTCTAATAAAAGGAAGAAAACGAGTGTTTAGTAACGTGAAATATGTTATAGTCTAGAAAAAAAGAGAAAGTTATCTTTCTTTGCACTTTTTCTAGAACCCTTTCCTCCCTTAATGATCAATATAGGATCATTTTATTGTATCTTATCCTCTCAAGATGTCATTTCAACAAATTCTTTTATCATCAGTTTTGGCCATTGTTCATAATGCTATCGACATTTTGTATTTAAAGATAATAATAAATTTAATTTTTCGAAATCTCAGATGTTTATGTCTTAAAGCTACATTTTGAAGAAGTTTCTTTTAAAAAAATGGATAATATTTCAATAATTTATTTATACATGCGTCTCTAATATCTAATGACAAAAAAAAAAGACAGCGCAAATTCTAATTAATTTTACTTATGAATTTAAATACCCATTAACAACACGCTTTGTCTGTGCCACTTTGTTAATCCATTAAAGCAATGGCCGTCTATTATACCTATAGCTAACTAATTCTGAGCATAATAAAAAGGAAATATAACATTTTATCTAATTGGCGGCAGAATTAAATAGATACATTTATACTGTAGATAGTTAATTACGGTTTCTTTAATTAAAAAGCACAAACTGACTATGTTTAAACTTCTGAGCTTATAATTTCTATGATTTATAATTTTTAAAAATGAATTATATGCATATATGTGAACATGTGTTTACGTGCGTATGTTGTGTACACGTGCATCTCTGCAGTGCTTAGACAGATCTTTCGCGTTTAAAGTTATAAAAGCTACAATTTAAATCTATTCAGCTTACATCGAAGATCTATCATGTAAACTGATCATGACACCATGGAATTTGGAACAGAGATTGCTATTATAGTGCTTCAATGCATTTTGAAGCCAAAATTTGAAAATTTATTATAAAAAAAACTTTTTGTTTAATATTTTATTTTGTACTTTTTGTTTAATATTTTATTTTGTACTTTTTGTTTAATATTTTATTTTGTACTTTTTGTTTAATATTTTATTTTGTTTTTGATGATTTTTTTATATGTATTTAACCCTAATATCTTATCTAATTATTGTGGAATGATATTAGTGTGTCATCTGAGTGAACAAGCAATTGTCGTTCGAAATTCGATTTCAGTTTCTAATATAATTTACTGAATTTTGAGCCATTTTTAACAGAAATAATATTGATAACTAAAACTATCAATAAAAAAGTTAGATGTACTGCTTCTGACATTCTAATCCCATTTTATTTTACAAATTTTTAATGTCCATTGTTCGAATATTTTTTTTTTCTAATTTAAAATAAGAAAGTACAGAATATCTTGTTTCATTCATATATAATTAATTGTTTTCTTGTTCAGTTTAAAAATTTCCGTCGCTGATTTGAGAAATTTGAAGGGGGGGGGAGTGTGATTGATTAAGAATGCTTGCAAAATGGTGGAATCAATTGGTGACGAAAATTGACAAAATAGATTTAATTGATGTGTGTGGGATTGATTAATTTATTGATTATTTATTTTGCAATATTTAACGAATATCTGTGGAAGAGTAAATGATTATTTGAGGATATATCGGGGAGTCATACTTTTTCGTACGAAATTGGAATAGGCAAAAACAGTACATTAAATATTTTACTTAGTGATTATGACTGGATACTCGTGTCAGAATTTACCAAGCAGAGTGTAGAGAAGCAGAATGTAGAGAATTCAAGTAGAAGATAAAGTAATGTTTTTGAAATATCATTCGGAAATGAGGGAAGGGTCTCATTGATTTGATATTAAATCATGTGACCATTGGTAGTATTAATTTAATGCGAAATGAAAAGTGACAGAATTGGCACTGTTTATTGTAACTTGGAAATTATTTTAAAAATATAAATGTTGGGAGAAAAATGGGTCGTTAAAGATGGCTAGTATTTTTATTAATATGCCTAAAAGAGAAATATTCTCATTTTCTGAGTCGATGAAGTGTATAAATATTTTGCTGGTTTGACAATGAGTCATTGGAGTTCTTCTTCCATACGCATAGATTTCATTTTTTTCACCTGAAATTTGAAAAACTAATTTCTATCACATTTTTTCCTCTTCGTTTTCATCCCCTATACTTTGTGCTTCCTACCATTTATCTTATTACTTTCTCGAGCTTCTAACAATTACTACCACAGGGTTGCAAAATCAGACATAGGGCAATTATTATTTGTCCAAAGCAAATGTTAAATTGCTTTCTGTGTTGTATCGATTTTTCTTTTCTACCGCCGTTTCGAAGGAAGTTATATCGTTTGTAATGGCATTAAATAACATTGTTTAATTTTTAAGTGCATTTTATGAAAACTTTTAATTTCTATGAATTATATTTCAAAACTTTTGATTCAACCATAAATCATTTGAGTAAAATGAAATTAAAAATAGCTCTAAGATTTATCTCTATAATGCGATTTATATATATATTTTGTATTTTACCTCTATTTATTTTAATGTGCATTACACTTAAAACTGTATATAAATGATTTCATGTACATAGTTCTCTCTTTGAGAAGAATTGAAAATGAATCTGAAAAGAATACCATAAAAATTAAAAATCGGTAGAGCCAGATTTGACTCCATCACACATTTCACTTTCACACACATCATCACTATAATCACATTTTCATCACAAATATAAGAATACAAGAAGGAAAAAAATAAAAACTTTTATTAGAAATATATTTATATAGATATAGTTGGAGGAGAGATCCTCCTGAAATCCTTGAATAATATTTCATCTCAAATTAACGAAAAGATTCTTAGCTCGATCTGTATATATTTGATGAAAATAATGCTGAAAATGAATACGAGGTCTTTTTTTTTCTTGTTTTATGTTCTAAAAATGTTATGATGTTGTGGAACGTTTTATTTAAATTAAATATTTATGTTTTAGTTAGTAAAGCTTGAACTATTTTTGAGAATGTGGTTCGCTATTCTGAATGTTATAATACCCATAATCTTATTATTTGATTTTAGATACATTTTAGGAACAAAAGCCGAATCCTAAATTGCTGTTTAGGAAACCGATAAACGCGGGATAGGCACACATTCACATGAATTCATTGAATAAAGATAATAGTTTTATAAAACACAATCATGCATAAAAGGAATGAAATTATTTAAATAATATTTATACAATTAATTGCATGTGAAACATTCTATAATTCAATTAAAAATATCAAACTTTCGTTTTATATTTCTTTTAAAATTTGTAAATTCACAAAGCAAAAAATTAAGAATGAATTGAACTTCCATTCAGTTTATAATTCCTGTTATATAAATCAAGTTAAAATTATCATTAAGACTATGCCTTTTCAATTTTTTATAACCAAGTTAATAAATTAATTCTTTACAAAATTACAATTTGATAATGAGCGTATAATTCTGTTTTTATATTCCATATATATATATTGATATTGTCATGATTTAATGGATATATTTGCATAAACTTCATTCATACATAATTAATGGATAATAGTTCCACAACAGAGCCCTTCCTTTAGATATGCCAGCTGTCATCTGGAAATAAACTGTTTATGTTTGTTAGTAGTGTTGTTTTAATTTGAACAAATTAAATATTTAAAGGAACGATAAATTTCGTGGCATCGGTTCACTTATTTTTGGAATATCAATAGCAATTACATGCGTAATATATTATGAAGCGTTTCGTTTTAATGTCGAAAGTTAAAAAAAGATGCGATGAAACTTCGCTCTTAATATTTGTATAAAGAGAATTTGGAATCAGAAAGGCATAAAACTGTTTTGCACTTAATCCAAATGGTAAAATAATGAAAGTAAAACATGAGATTTGTGTTTCTACTGCTGAATTTTTCATATGTTTAAACTTAAAACGCACAAGAACGCGTTTCTAGAGTAAAATTCATTTTGTCTGAGGATTAAATGCGTGCACAAAAATGATTCAGAATGAGATATCTTTGTATTTTTTGATTACCACTGAATTGAAACGTTTATATGAATTATATTTCATTTGTTGGCAAACAGACATTTTTATCCAATACGTTTGAAGGTTAAATGTGACTTCACTTTACTATAAACTCCTGAGTATCCGGTCTAATGTGGCGAAAGGTAGGCTTGATAACAAAAAAGACGGATAGGCCAAAGTTCTATGAATTTATTTCTTTGCCCACCAAGACCAGAAGACAAAGTTTTCATACCAAAACTCACTGTTATAATACGTATTTTCTCACTTCTTATTGAGTACTAAGCCCTCCATTTATCTCAAGTCAAGTAAAATGGGAACACGGTCCGGCGAATCATAGCAGCAGTTGCCGTTTTTTGCTGTTACACCAGTCGCTGTATAGGGCGTAATTTCTCCTCCATAATCACTACAACTGTTTGTCGATTATCATCCATTTTGAAATCTTCACTGTGGTAAACTTAAAAAACATAAATCATACCATAAGAACAATTTACGAATCCTGTAAGTACTGTGCAGTTATAATCAGGAACAGCGACATCAATCCAGGTCCATTTCACACTGACGAAACAATGAGCAACGAGCAGATTGCTGCTCTTTTTCCTTTCACAATTTGTAGTTTGCACACGACAAGTAAGAGGATGATAGCGGACGGCCGCTTTCAATGCCGCGACAATCTTCCCAATGCAGGGTTTGCTTTTCATATTTAATTACGACAAGAGAAAACTAAACTGAATAGTACGGAAGCCGGATAATCGCAAACCGGATATTCGAGAGTGTACTATATTTTAGAGCAAAATGTATATTTGTTTACAACGTAGCTCATTCTTAAGAAGTATAAACATGTTTCTCTAATTATATTGAGTAAAAACAGAGTTACGGACAGCTTAGCTTAGAAAAACAAGCTATGTCTTCAATGAAAGAATTTCAAATTAAATTTAATATAATATGAATGCTTTAAAGATTATTTATATTCAAATGAAAATAAAACAAAATGGTTAGGTATAATCCAGTGTATTAATGTTCAGTAAAATGTCAAAATCAATCAAAAGCAAATGGCCTATTTACCCACTTAGATAAAAGGCAGAAATGCTGGAAACTTGACTTGTTACATATTTTTACTTCCGGCCTTTGTTAAGTTCGTAAACTTCACTGACATTTTGATAAATGCAATAGTATTTTCATTTATGATAATCATTGCAAGGAGAAAGTTTCAAATGAACGAATAGTAAATTTAAATAAAACGCTATTTGTCTTGGAATTTTAACCATTAAACATAGCTTTAGAGTTAATACTTTCTTCTCTACGATATTCGTATATGTTTATACGTCATATTCTGTGGGAAGTGTATTGTGCTTAAATTATATACATTTTCGTCGTTTTAGAAAAGTATAAAAATGTATGGCCAGAAGATTTATTCCATTGTTATCCAGAAGATTTCGGTTTATCTTCATTATTTTGCGATAGAGTGGCATCGAAGTAAAGAACTTTTAGTTAGAAATCATATGTTCCGGAATAATTTATTTGCGCTCTTTAACAGTTGAATTAAATGTCAAAATAAGTGAAATCAAATTTTTCTTAAAAGAATGTCAAATCTGAATAAGAGTTTGCTGCAGCCATTAAACAGAACGAATAAGAAAGCCGAAAATTGAAATGATGGATTGATCAATTCAATTTTATATTTATGAAAATCTTACGATGCTTGTGAGCGTGATACATAAATTATTAATGTTTTAATTACATATTTAACAACATAATTTGCTCAAAAAGCTTTCTCTTACTTTCCTGATAATAATAAAAAAAAACATTTTTCTCTTATTTGCATTTCAATATTTGATAGCTCAAATTAATATTATACCTCAAATAATTTTTAATCTTGATATGATACATCAAATAATTTGATCCTAATATGATACCTCAAATAATTTGATCCTAATATGATACCTCAAATAATTTGATCCCTCAAATTAGGTAATTAACCCGCTAATTTCTGAGCACTTCAATAGATGAATGGATAGAATTAGAACAAGCTAATTAAAGATGAATATTTTTAGAATTTGCGATTGAATAAAATAAGAGTTAATTAGCTAATAAAAAAAACTGGCAACTCTTGCAACTCAAATCATTTGAGACAAATTATCTAGAGCAAAAATTGATAACTAAAACTTTTTACCCACTATATGCTGCGAACTGCTCAATTCATTATATGTTAGAAAGCTTTACAAATCTAATATTGTGTATATGCATTCGAATATTCTTTCTCGTGGCAAGATCCACGCTATAATAAATCATATTCACAGATAACAAAATCTCTCTCTTCAAGACTACTCAGTAGCTGAGACCAAAATGCCACTCGTCAAAATTAGCCTAAATTATTCCCTCCTAACTGTAATACCCTATAGAACCAACGAACCACTCTCACACAAAGGAAAACAGAAATAATAACCATAGGACGCAAACAGAAGCTACTGATTTCTGATTCTAAAATGTTTGTTTTTATAGTTTATACATGTCATATCGATTTTTACAATTTTATTTAGCAATTTTTTCATTCTTTTTTTCCTTTTTCATTAGTAAATCTATATAGTTTACCCACAGCTAACGGTCTCATAAATATAAAGAGGTTGCATCTGTAAATGTCAGTATTTCTCTGCAAGTTCAACCCATTGCCCCAACTGATTTTTTAAGTATTCTTTTTCTTGTTCCCTTCATTTAATTATTACTTTATTTTGACAAAATAAATATAACCGTACAGGGTTTGACACCGATGGGATTCTCTGTGGAGACTCCTTAATGGTTTGTCGTTTTTTTTTTTTTTTTTTACTCTTCATTTTCTTCCATCCTGTGCTCATCCAACAGGTTAGATAATTCAGTGTTATCGGCACCAGGGGCTCAGGATAGCGTTATGTTATGTATATGCACTATTATCATTTACAAAGACTATGCATTTTGAGGCTGTCCCTAATATAATCTGTACAAGGGCGATTCACCATCCGAGAACTGGTGATTTCTCAAAAAAGTATATGAAATGTCCACAATGGTGTCTTCACAATTTTAAAAATCCATGAAATAAATAATTAAAAATGTATATACTTCCATTTTTGTTAAATAGAAAAGGAAACAAAAAACAATAAATGAAATCGACACTAAATTGCATCTCGTCGTTGATACTGTCACTCTTGAATGTTGTGAATGGAACGAATATGTCACTGCGTATTTTATTGTAAATCATTAAACCTTTAAAATATGCTCAGCGTAAATTTCGAAATCCACATCCATTACCAGCAGTTGCTTCTAAATAGCATAACACACGTACTAGATGTCCTATGGTTTATGCCGAAATCTAAATATGTTGCAATTTTTAAACTCTAATTTTGTAATTTTTTTCACATATTAAAAATTACTTTTTCCATGTTAAATATGTTCGCAAAATGAGTAGAATAGTTTATATTTTCATACCAAAAAGAATTTAGGTCAATACCTTTTAAAAGATGTGAATAAAATTTCAAAATTTAATTTTAGCAATTAGAAAGTCAACATTTTGTTAGCTCATAATGTCGAAACTAAAATCAAGCCTAAATTAATGAAACTTTATTTCCTTGAATATCTTTTGACGTGGCTTCAAACTTTAATGGAAAAAATGGGTGTTGTTATTGGAAATTTTGAAGCTCGTTCTAATTTCTATATATAGGTGTTCTCTTACGAAATTACTTTATGAGCACTTTAAGCCCTTTCAAACGACCCCTTTTTTTATGATTGTACGATGAGCGATGCCAGAATAAAGCTCCTTTTTTTCACGATTGTACATTTATTAATAATAATTATTTACTTTTTATAAAAAAAACAATCATATTATTCAAATTTAAACAAGTTGGTGAATTTCAGAGTATTTTATCGATGAAGGGAAAAATAATTAAGATGCTTTCGTCAATATCAAAACTTTTTATTCAACATATTAGATTCTTCCAATTCTTTTTTTTTTATTTTGTGCCTTCAGATAAATTTTATGATGTAATTTTAAAGGAAGGTTTCGGTAGGATTTCTGAAATAAAAAATGAATGTGAAAATCAGGAAATTCTAAATTACAAATAAAACAGTATTTACTCATTTTAAAGAAATAATCTATGAAACTTTCGGGAATTTCCATATTTTCTGATGCAACTCCCTTTTGGACACATACTTTAACAATTCTACTCCTACGATAACAATGTTGAATTTTTCTTACTCTATTTTTCATTTCATCCAAATCTTAATTTCGTGAGTTACTGAAGCGTGTATGTCTTCATTTGGTTTGCTAGACACTCGATGCATTATACCATCTCAGACGCCTTTTATTGACTCAGTATTCAATTTTTAAAGCAGGTAATACCTTGCTCTGCGTATTCAATTGGAAGAAGAGAACCTTAAATTTGGATAACAAAAGCATAGGATTTCCATTTAACTTATCGTTTTCAAAACTACGCAGGGATGAAAATCTGCTTGATACTCCTTCCCATAATGATCTCTAAGGTGAGCTTGATGTGACAACACCATCTGGATTCATTCTCTGATTATTTGTTTTGCCTACCTTTGTTCTGCTTTTAATGGAACTTGCGTTCGACATCCTTGCCTTCTGAAAATATATAAAAGATTTTCTAAGACATACACCGAGATATCAATTTTGCCATGTGCATGGTGCTTAAATCATGAATCCATAATATCGTTTGATATCTTTTAGTATCCATTTTCCCTAAATACTTCAATTAAATTTATGTGTCTGAAAAAATAATTTTATTCACTTATTATAAATAGTAATTTGAATTTTTAAAAACCAGAAACAGGAAAAAACTTGTCCTATTTTTATTGGTTCATTCTTATTTTAGCCGTCTATTTCAGAAGTAATAATTTGAACTCTTATATAAGAGCTAAGTTGCATATTTTGGAATAGTTCTTGATTCATTTTTGGCACACGCATTAAGACATCTGAGTGTAGAGAAGAAAAATTTAGCATCTTCTTAAAACCTCTAAATTTAAGATATCTTGCTCCAAAACATTAGAATGTATATGCCCCAATGCCGATTTTAATAATTAATTAGTTGAACCAGCATCTAAATTTGAGGCTGCAGTAAAGTTATTAGTGACATATTTTTCCAACAAGCAGGCCGAAACCAGAAATAAAAGTTATTGTTGTTTTTCCACAATGTTTTTTGTTAGATGAGTCAGATTAATTATATCACTACAAATTTTTATTTAAATGTTTTCATATATTTTTTATCATATAATAATTCATTCGCAGACAACACATTATTTTACACTTGATTATGAAATAGTTTCTCAAATATAATGAATTCAAAGTATCAACAGAAATATAAAGAAGACGAAGGGGAATGATAAAAAAACGTACGCATCATTTTTTCTTTTTTTGCTACCCCTCTCCTTTTTTTTTTTTTTTTTTTGAGATTGATATAAAGTCCACATTTTCCGGTGACTCTCTTAAGAAAAAAACTCAAAAATTAAACCTTAGTGCTAATGGTAGGTAAGAATTTATTTTAAAAAAATCAAGCAGTTGCATCCCATTATTTCCACATGATGTCATTCTTTTATTAGGAAACAAAAATGCACTTAAATTGTAACTTGTTGCAAGTGATAATCAAAGAAACATTAAAATGCTATGAGATAATTCTGTATTGCTTAATGCAAATCATTATTAATTAATTGAGATTGATTTCTCTCAAAAGAATGACATTATCTCTTTGATGTAATTTGATTTTTCCTTTGTGATTTCGAATGATTTTTTATACATTCATCAGGGCAACATGTGACGATATTCATATCAAAATGACTCCATCTCTTGTTATTGCAGAACTCTAGAAATGCCACACAATTCTGGAAGTTTTCGTTAAATCTACTGTATACTTTTTTTTTTAATTTCCCTATTTACCTTTCACTATAAATGAGTTCCAAATTCTATTGTTGCTAAAGTTCCCTAGCCATTCCTTTGATGCTTTTAAAGTTAGAAATTCAAAATACCCAGCATAAGACTAACGTTAATACATTGCCCCTATTTTTACAATTCAAAAATGAAACAAATCAGTTGTAATAAAGATGACACGACATACGCATAAACTGGTATGACTTACCACCCTAGCCGTTAGGGCAGCAAACACTTATTTATGCGACCTATCATGAGAAGCGACATTCTCACTCATTCCACCATATTCTATTCCGCCAAGAGAATCGGGAGCTCGATAACGAAACTTTTCATCTTCGTACTCGACTCAACACTTTTGATCTTGACTTAGTCTATATCTATACTTATAATAAAGCTCAATGTGTGTGTGTGTGTGTGTGTGTGTTGGCGCTCTACAGGCCAGACCGTTTGACATACAGCTACCAAATTTTGTACATGTATACCTTGGAGATTGGGAATGTGCACCTGGGGTTTCTTTTTTCGAATTTTTAATTAGAATTTTAATTATTAATTAAAAACTAACTTTCCCGCCAAAAAAATCTTCCATTTTCCCCACCGCCAACTTTTCCGCCAAAAAAATCTTCCATTATCCCCAGCGCCAAACGAGAAAGGCTTCAGTTTTTTTTTCTCCCAACAGTAATGAGGCTAGGGTTAAAATTTTTCGGCGGATTATTTCAATCGGTTCTGTTTATTTTCTTAATGTTTGATGCATTTAAAATTAAACATTGTTAATGAATCAATCTTTCAGATTCATTCTGAAGTACTTTTGAATTAAAATAAAACAGAATAAAGGAAATTAAAAATTTCTAATCCGCATAGCGTTACCCCAACTGGCGTAGAAAAAATCACGTATTTGCGTTACGTAACCGGCGAAGAAAATTCACGCATGCGCATTCTGTTCTGATGGTTGCCATGACAACGTTATCAATGGATGATTTAAATTATTTTTGGGTTAGTTGCATGCTTTTGTAAGTAAATTGTATTTATGTTAGTTAAATATTTTTTGTATATGCTTATAGTTTTAAGTACATCGTTTTTTAAGTAGTTTTTTTAAAACCTGTTTTCAACCGTTTATTTTAAACGATTCGTTTTATTTTCTTAGTGTTTGATGCATTTAAATTTAGACATTGTTAATTAATCGATCTGCTCATAATGAATCTAAGAAAATTTTGTTGACCAACTCTTGAGATATTACATAAATTAAAAAAGATATTCTTTAGTGCCCATAAAGTTTAAACGCTGAGTGACTCTATTTTCAGTAATCAGATTATAAAAAAATGCTTTGTTTCAGTAAAAAATATTATTATATTAATTGAAGATTAATTCTTTCCATTTTAATTTAAAGCATAAATTCTACGGGTGCTAACAGAAAATGAGAGAGATACATATTACGTTATGACTGAAGGCCTTTATAATATTATGAATGAATTATATGATAATCAAAATTTGAAGTTTTAAAATATTTTGATGAAGAAGCTATTAAAGTTGGAATTGCATAAAATATTTAATTATTAAAATTTTAACGAACATTAAGATTGGTGAACCGGCTGGTCGCCAAAGGCGGCTAGTTGGATTATAAATTCCATTTTTTTTTGTTAGCTTTTGTATGCATCTCTTGTTTCTCACCTTCACTTGGTGGAGATTTCTGCATATTTCTTAGAAGCATCAATCATCTTTATGTGATGATTATTACTATTAATATAATTTATTTATTCTTATTTTCTATCTTATATTTTTTATGTAGTTTGTTCATATTTACTGTTTAATTTTTTTATCTATCAAAGGGCTGTAATATGTATTTGGTGAAATTTCCGCACATCGTTTCGTGTTAAATTTTATACCAATGGGTAAAGCTTGATTGATGTGGGGGATTTTTTTTAAAAAAATTGACTGGCGAATTGATTGGTAACATCGGTAATTTTGGATTTTTCAGCGTAAAAGAAAAATGTAAAAAAAAAATCTAATAAATATTATCATTAATATGAATAAATGAAAACTGATTGTTTTCAAATTAGTATGCTATAAAAGTATCCATACTTATTAGTCAATGTTTTAAGTTTTGCTATAAATGAATGAGAGTGGTTAACTTTATTGCGATTCCATCGAAGATTTAACATGTGTCTGGAACTAGTGCAAATTCAATGTATCGCCGTGGATTAAACAACCTCTCCTTAGTATATTTTAAAAGTTTGGAGAGTTTAGAGATAATTCAGGTGTCTGACCACGGACCGAAGTTGCAAATTTTCCCCCAATTGGCCCTCGTGTAGTTTTCTGATGGGAAATGCTAATTTAACGAAGTAAATCATTTAGATAATCATCCAAAAATACCATTCCTACTTTATTTTCGCTTTCTTTATGGCTCTTTTTCATGATGGTCAGATGTCACATTTTCAATTGAAATGTTTATTGTTAAGGAAAAGGAATTAGAATGCAAACTAGCGAAATAGCACGAGAAAGGAATCATAATATTCCTTCATCTATACTTACACATACACACATTGAGCTTTATATATATGTGTGTGTGTGTGTGTGTGTGTGTGTGTGTGTGTGTGTGTGTGTGTGTGTGTGTGTGTGTGTGTGTTGGCGCTCTAGAGACCAGATCGTTCGACCTACGGCTATCAAATTTGGCACATGCATACCTTGGAGGTCGGGAATGAGCACCTGGGGTCCCTTTTTTAAATTTTTAATTAGAATTTTAATTATTAATTCAAAACTAACTTTCCCGCCAAAAACTCTTTTCATTTCCCCACCACCAAATGATTAAGGCTTCAGTTTTTTTTTCCCGTGCTAATGAGGATAGGCTTAACATATTTTCGGTAGATTATTTCAAACGATTCCGTTTATTTTCTTAATGTTTTATGTTTAAAACTAAATGTTGTTAATTAATTAATCTGTTCATGATGAATTTGAGAAAATGTTGTTGGAAACTTCTTCAGATATTACATAAATTAAGAAAGATAGTCTTTAGTGCCCATAAGGTTTAAATACTCAGCGACTCTGTTTTCAGTACTCATATTTAAAAAAAATTGCTTCGTTTCAGCAAAAGAATGTTCTTATATTAATTCCACTTTAATTTAAAGCATAAATTCTACGGAAGCTAACAGAAAAATTAGAGATATACATATTACGTTACGGCTGAAGGCCTTTATAATATGAATGAATTATATGACTAGCAAAATTTGTAGCTTTAAAATATTTTTATAAAGAAGCTATTAAAATAGGAGTTACATAAAATATTTAATCATTTAAATTTTAACGAGCATTGAGATTAGCGAACCAGCTGGTTGCCAAAGGCGGCTAGTTTATAATAAATATTCTTTCACAAAATGTATTCATCGTAAGATTCCAGATTTTTTGTGATTTCTTAACTTGGAGAACTTGGTAAAGATGAATGTTTCTTTAAGCATCTTCTAAATAACCCAAACGACAGAACAATGCTCGTCCAATAGCAGCACGTCTCATTACTTTAGTAGAAGATATTTTAATTATTTTATAGTAACTCGCATATCTTTATGGAAATATTAACTTTCGAGTTAATTTATTCCCATGCATAATGGAGTCGCCCAGAAAACCTAAAACACTTGATCTGCGGCTTAAACATCAAGCTTCCATTCACCGCACTCACGTGTGATTAAATAAGTTAGAATAAAAGACAATGGATTTAGCTCTGGCAACAGCCGGAACTGATTTAATGAGAAAAGCCACGGAAAATCTCACGTGTCATACTTGTATTCTATATGCGGCAGTGACTTAAATGCATAATCCTTTTATCAGAAATTGTTCAAAATCTGAATTTTGATTGTGTTAATGAATGCTGTTTAAAAGAATAAGATCGATATAAACCTATAGTGGCATGTGTAAAAAATAAAAAAAAAATCACAACATTTCATTAATTGAACTGAAGACGATGATAACAAAACTTTTTTTTTTTAATTTTCTGATATACCAACGGAAAGATTATAATCCTTTTGATAAACATCGACTATAAGATATCGGTTACTCTTCACCTTTTAAATCTCTTGAATCTTACAAGAGTCTTTTAAAATGAAGTGTATTTGTGTGTTTTTAATATCAAATCGTAGATTTTTGTAGTTTCGGTCGAAATTTTTCAGTGAGGAACCTGCTGGCTTTTGTGGCTGTGAACACTGTAGATACTAAAATAATATTCACGTTTTTGATGAAGCAAATATGTTTTTTGGCTTTATCTTTAAATTTTAAACGCACGTCAGATTTTTGGATTAAATCGTTTTAGGGGTAGTTTTCTATTTGATCATCATGTGAACATGAATTTAATAATTCAAAAATTCAAGTGACAATTGTGAAATTTAAAAGGATTAAAACTTTAAACCACTCACTAAATTTTCACTAAAGCCGTTAAATGATTAAATATTTTCAGTATGTCTGTTCCTGATACTGTAAATGCGATGACCCTAAAAGCTCAACAAGCTAAATATATTAAACTTTGAATGCAGTCTGTACTTTCTATGTTGCTAAAAAGTTATGTCCATTTAGAGAATAAGGTCAACTAAAAGGAAGAAACAAATGCTTACTGTATTTTGTATTAAAATAATATTTCAAAACTTAATAAAATCCGTGCTTTATTAGTATGTACGTATAAGGAAATCATAGACTGACTACGTCAACTCTCCCGAAGGCACACGGAAAAACTTGAAAAACCAGAACGCAGCGACAGCAACGCCTCTTCTTTTTGTGTACAGCCGACCACCCCACCACCACTGAACGAGGCTGTATCGAAAGATTTGTTGTGGCCGACTGGCGACGGCAGCACTAGCGGGAACTGTGGTTGAGTCCTAAGGGCATCACCGCCCACGGTACAACCCTTCCCTAAGGAAGTACGTTCTGCCATCGATGAGAGGTAGCCACCCCTAAGTTTTCGTATACCCACAAGGGTGCCGAGAACCAACCACCATGCCGGAAATGTCTCATTTTTAACTTCGAGGTACCTCCCTGTGAGACTGTACGTATAAGATAAGTCATACATCTGACCTACGAAACACCACGAAGGCACACGGAAAATTACTGGATGACCGGACCGCCGCAACAGCAGCACTGGTGGGAACTGTGATTGAGTCCTAAGGACCATCACCGGCCATGGGACAATCCTCCCCGAAGAAAGTACGCCCCGTTATTAATGGGGGAGCTAGATCCCCCACCTATTTGTGTACCCTCCAGTGTGGGGCGAAATCCAACCATCATGCTGGAAGCATTTCATCCTCATTTCGAGATGCCCCCCCCGTCTGGTATTATTTCTAAAAGTCAAAGGGTCAATGAATAGAATTGGGAAAATGTATTTGCATGAGCTACAAGAAGAAGAAAACGAAATAAAAACAATATTCCAATAACTACTGATTATTACAATTTCTTCTCCTTTCTTATAATGGCATTACTAGTATTACCTTATCGTACATATTCTAATGGCTCAGGCTATTAGGATTTTTACTGTGAAAAGTTACTAGGATCACATTTTTAAATTTATTCTGTATTTTTGTGTATCGATCCTATGTGAATGTGATGAAATAATGCACATGGAAAGCAAGATGTTAACATTAGAAAGTGTGGAATGGATTGTAGTGAGTAATGAATTAAGAATTTTCCAGTCATTGCGTGTCTAGATTTTATTTGTTTTTTTTTTGTTGTTTTTTGTTTTTTTTTTGGTCCTGCGCTTAAACTTGAAGATGCCATTAGCATGAGCCCCACTAACTTTTTTTCCTGTAATGATTATCATGATTCATAAATAAAACCAAGTTGAGATACGAATATCGCTGTAGGTCTTTTGTTGCCAGTCACCCAATTTGGCACACATACTTTAAATAAAGCTATGCCAATACTGATTTTTGGTACGCACTTAATCTGTAATTCGTAATCCTATTTACAGATTTACAATTTATCTGCAATAGACGCCATCAATCAGACTTATTACTGATTGAGTCCATTGACAAAGAAACGTACAACATTCTTTCTACTTTACTCCAAAAATTGAATTGCAACCGAAACGGTGCAAAAATTGAATTGTATTCCGAGCAAACATTTCCCCAATACTATCCAAGGTCGTATCTGTTTAGCGACTTGTTTCAAAGCTTGATAAGTGATTTTAGTTACTGAACTCTGTCACAATCTTAACCTTAATCAGTGATTACGAGTAATAGAGATTGCATTGCTGTTTGGAAAGACAGCAATGTACATGTAGCGTCGCAATATGACGTTATCTACTTTATATCAACAAGGTGTGTCACATTGCAGATTGCAACTGTAAGCGAGTTGTTGGGAAACTTTTTCGTGTTTCGTTCATTCTCGCAGTTTCTTCTTCGGAGTATTTGAAAGAAACTTAATATAGAGAAAATAATCTAACTAAAATTAGTTAGTTAACTATTCTAAATTATATCAATCATAGTTAGGGCAACGCTGGATAGGTGCTAAGGTCTCTAACATCGAAATCGGAGGGTTTCAGGTTCGCGGTAGATACCATCGAAGAACCGTTGTGTAAGCGGGTATGGTTCAAGGTAAATCCTTCGAGGCCAAACGTCCTCCCCCTAGTGCGATGCGCAAGTTTGGGGAGGAAGAGGTGCCAGTTCGGGTGTCGTCCTCGTCATCTGAGCGCAGTTCAAAATGACGAGATACATCCCAAAATAGCCCTAGTTTTGTAGTAACGGGAAGTTAATATAATTAAAATAAACACACAAGAATCCATTATATTTATTTAATCTAAGCAGATATTATCTGCTTCTTATTTTCTTATTTGGATTCCCAACTGAATTTTTGAAAAAAGTATAATCAGATTTTTTTCCTTTTGAATTTCTACTGAAGCTCTAAGCATTTAAAAAGCTATTTATAAATAAATAAATTGTTTAAGAACAATCATATGTAATTTATTTTTTATCATCTATACTTATAATAAAGCTCAATGTGTGTGTGTGTGTGTGTGTGTGTGTGTTGGCGCTCTACAGGCCAGGTCATTTGACATACAGCTACCAAATTTGGTACATGTATACCTTAGAGGTCGGGAATGTGCACCTGGGGTCCCTTTTTTTGAAATTTTAATTAGAATTTTAATTATTAATTAAAAACTAACTTTCCCGCCAAAAAAATCTTCCATTTTCCCCACCGCCAACTTTTCCGCCAAAATAATCTTCCATTTTCCCCAACGCCAAATGATTTAGTCTTTAGTTCTTTTTTTCTCCCAACAGTAATGAGGCTAGGGTTAAGATTTTTCGGCGGATTATTTCAAACGATTCTGTTTATTTTCTTAATGTTTTATGCATTTAAAATTAAAAATTGTTAATTAATCCATGTTTCAGATTCATTCTGAAGTACTTTTGAATTAAAATAACACAGAATAAAGGAAATTAAAAATGTATAATCTGCATAGCGTTACCCCAACTGGCGTAGAGAAATTCACGCTTTTGCGTTACCGTAAAAGGCGAAGAAAATTCACGCATGCGCACTATGTTCTGATTGTTGGCATGGCAACCATATCAACGGACGATTTAAATTACTTTTAGGTTAGTTCTATGCTTTTGTAAGTAAATTGTATTTATGTTAGTTATATATTTTTTGTATATGCTTATAGTTTTAAGTACATCGTTTTTTAAGTAGTTTTTTTAAACCTGTTTTCGACCGATTATTTTAAACGATTCATTTTATTTTCTTAGTGTTTGATGCATTTAAAATGAAACATTGTTAATGAATCGATCCGTTCATGATGAATCTGAGAAAATTTTGTTGACAAATTCTTGAGATATTATATAAATTAAGAAAGATATTCTTTAGTGCCCATAAAGTTTAAACGCTCAGTGACTCTATTATCAGTAATCATATTATTAAAAAAATGCTTTGTTTCAGTAAAAAATATTATTATATTAATTGCAGATTAATCCTTTACACTTTAATTTAAAGCATAAATTCTACGAGGGGTAACAGAAAATTAGAGAGATACATATCACGTTATGACTGAATGCCTTTATAATATTATGAGTGAATTATATGACTATCAAAATTTGAAGTTTTAAAATATTTTGCTGAAGAATCTATTAAAGTTGGAATTGCATAAAATATTTAATTATTAAAATTTTAACGAACATTAAGATTGGCGAACCGGCTGGTCGCCAAAGGCGGCTAGTTAAATAATATTCTCTGACCTCCTTCATCGATAAAAAATAATTATTTCATCTTATTACCAGATACAAACAATATTAAACAAAAGATAGTTTAAGACATTTTTATTAAAAAATAAAAAGCTCAGCATTTCCCCCTTTTTTTCTTAATAACGAAGCTATTAATCTAAATGAATCATTAGCTCAATTAAAATAAGAATGAAGAAAATATTTTTTAAAGCGAAATAATTCGGAAAGATATGCCGATATCAAATCGTAAAATTCATATTTCAGGACGGAATTGGAATTTAATATCAACTGATTTTGATCACCGCTTTACCATGGAACCGTAATTGGAGTATGAAGGCCAAATTAATTAGAAATTCCCTAACCTTGTTATCCCGAAGTGAAGGATCGCCTTCCAAGAGTATAAGGGCAGATGAACAAATACTACTTATTAGAGGTGTTGGAGCAGTGTAATGTGATGGTATTCAAAGATTATTTCTCAAACGAAATAAAACGCCTCCATACTCCAGTTACGTTAAAAATCAAAATTTTTGGATCTGTAGAAATGGCTTCTTTACTTTACTTAGATTTAAGCTAATAATAATAATAACGATAATGTTTAGATTTATAGATTATACACGATAAAATCTGAAAGGAAAACTTCTGAAGTTTTTTTCATTCATTTTATTGTTAATTTTAGTTCTGGATTGTCATATTAGCTTTTTTTCTGTTTGGAATCGTTCTGGTAGAGATTATTTTATAAAAATGATGTCCTAAAAATTTGGTTGACCCTTTGCAGGCGGAAAGATAATTCGATGTATAATTATTCACTTAATACATGGGCCTGTTTATTACACAAAAAATAAATACATGCAACTGCTTTAAGTTGATTTTCCCTGAAAAATAAATCGACATCATTTTAAATTCTGTACGTATTTTTAACAATAAAAATTTTTAAAAAATAAGTAAATAAAATGTTAAAATGATGCACCGTGTTTGAATGGTGGCTGAGAGAAGATATTCGACTTAAAACGGTTGAAGAAAAAAAGCTTAATTTTCAAACAGAATTTGTCACTACAGATCAAAGGATCGTCAGTATTTTCGAAAGTAACCTCAAACTTACGTGTATTTAATAAAAAAAAATAAAAATAAAGGAACTTTTAAAAAATCATTTTTAAAATTAAATAATATATTTTTATGATACTGCAAGTTATTATTTTAGAAAAATGTATAACCTTAACCTTGATTATCTTGTTTTTCTTGCAATTATGCATTTCTTATTAATTACCTGGAAAACAGTTTTTTATAATACTATGAATTGATTCATACTTAAATCAAGCGCTCAACTCCAGTTATGGACATCTGGCAGAAAATAAATGGGGACATCATAATAGGGCGCAATTAAGTGCGTATCTTCCTATTTCAGGCATCCTTTTTATATGAAATGTATAGTTTTATATAATAGTGCGAAGAACTGTGTACATGGGTCTATGGATATTCTTTTTATATTTTTAGAAATTACAAACCATTTTACATTTTTCGAGTTTTTAAATAATTTATTTGTAACATTTGATAGATTCCCCCTCCAAAATGTCGGTCAGAACACTAGTAGCATTGAAGGGTAGCTCATGTAAGGAAGAAATCCTTTTGCTTACAATTTGAAATTTTACTCGATTTAAGTTAGTCTGGTATGAATAATTTTTTAAAGCAAAGAAAAATAGATAACTTTAAAGAGCACCAAATAACATTAACCTCTATT
Organism: Argiope bruennichi; assembly: GCF_947563725.1. Lineage (NCBI taxonomy): Eukaryota > Metazoa > Arthropoda > Arachnida > Araneae > Araneidae > Argiope > Argiope bruennichi. The sequence continues at coordinate 125,345,886 of NC_079155.1, read as the reverse complement.
TGACAATGTACTTAATATAAAAAAAAAAATTATAAACTAATGAACATTTGTCACGCTTCAAAAGCTTATCTGGGCCCTGGTGGCCTGGTAGTAAGGCCTCGGCTTCTGAACCGGAAAGTTTAAGGTTCGAGACCCGATTCCAATGAAGAATCGTCGCGTAAGCGGAGGTGCACGTTAGTTCAAAACACCCTCCTGCTAGTGCGGTGTGGAAGCTTGGAGAGGGGTGTCAGCTCAGGTGTCATATGAGCTGTTTAATAGTAAGTTAAAAGGTAAAGAAGCTAAAGTAAAGCAAATAATATATTAATAAGTAATAAAGAAGTAAAGAATAATAATAAATAAAAATATAACAAATAATAAGTAATAAAGTTAGGGAGAAGCTAAGGAACGTATATTTCCTTCGAATCTGTCAAGGGGTTGGGAATTGCGTAACCATCAACCAAGCAAACCAGGTTTCAGTTTTATGAATACGGATAATTCAACGGATGTGAATGTATATTGATAATTCAATGCGCGCTATTATGGAAGTACGTGTTTGAAATATTTTTCTTTTATTTCCTTGCGTATAAAATTTATGTAATATTAAAGCGCTTTGTCAATAGCGGGGAGAAAAAAAAACCTTCACTTCTCTTCATGGTCAGTGCACCAAAGGTTTTACCAGAAAATAAACACGTGATTTCTTAATACGCTTTAAAAAGATTGGACAGAACAGAAGAATGGAGCCATTCACAATAAAGGTAATGCGCTTTCGTAATTAACAGAATTCTCGATTATTGCGGCATCCACCCTTCTCGCTACAATACATTTTAACTTAATGAAAAAAGGAGCCATTCATTTGCTATTGACCGTCTTCATTAAATGGAGTAAAAGAAGAAACCAATCATGAAAAGGAGTTTTTTTCTCATATGGGTGTGTGTCTGTGTTTTACTCTTTTAATCCCTGCTTTTACCCTTTTTTCATATACGTTACAGAAGGCTGTTTCATTTGAATAATTATTCATGAAAAACTTCGAGTCATTCCGAAGTGTATCGACACATTAATTAAAAGAACTATTCTTTTGTTTTTAGTATTCGTAATCAATCATTTGGATTGATAGCTGCAGCACACGCTTCAAGGTATAAGGAATTTTTATAAAAATGCTAAGAAGAATTCTCATTTCATTCCTAAATTAGATTTATGGCAGACTATTCAAAAATTATATAAAATAAAAATAGTAATTTGCATTTCCTTTTTATTAAGATATTAGGTGAGAAGTGGGAATCTTACAATCGGGAAGATGAAAAGGCATTATTAAGAAGAAGCAAAAAAAAAAAAAAAGGAAAGAAAGAAAGAACTGAACATTTCTCAAGAATTTAGAAAAGCAAATGTAGAATAAATGACACATATACAAATCTGTCAAGTACATATATTTTCACATAAAATTTCAGTTCAAATGTGTCACTGTTAGTTGCTAATGTTATCTAATATATGAAATTGTATTTTGGTTTGTTCGTATTTTATGCATACCCTTCATCTGATTGCGATAAAACTTTGCCAACTTATTGCTTGCACTTGCGCGAAGGCTATAGGCACAGCATAATTATCTAGTATATAAAAATGAATTTTTATTTGCTCGTATTTTATGCGCTACGGTACTGTACATCCGATGGTGATAAAGCTTTGCCAACTTATTGCTTAGAACCTAGAAAAATCCATGCTTTTCACATGGCCCGTTGTATGTTGGATGCTCATGTGTCGGTCAGCCAAGAAATTTATTAGTTTTGCTGAAATCGGAAAAACATATATATATTGTCTACAGTTATACTTGAGTAATAAAGTAAAAAAAAAGTAGAATAAATATTATTGATACTTCTTCTTAAGGCATCATTCAATTTCAATAAATGTATTCATTGCCGATAAGAAAATAAATATTATTCTTTCTATCGCTTCTAATTAAACGACAATCAAACGATAATTAACGATTAATCAAACGATATTTCCAAAATTATTTCCTCTGCGCCACAAAAACACCGTTTACTAGATAGTTGAATATATTTTTTTCCTTACATTTGTAACCAAGACGATCATATAAAATACAGAATATCCAGAAAACGCTCACTTGATTTGAATAACAATTTCTTAAATAATTTAAGCACGTATCAACGTTTCATGGTTCAAACTTATTAATGGAATACTTATCAGCTAGCTCACATTTCATAATTCTGATTATTTTTTTCATTTTTCAAAATTTTTATTTTTGCAAAAGGAATAAGAAGCATGTTTATTTTTTTATAAATATAAGCTCAGTCAGTCGTCATGATAGATAACCATGGGAGCTTATGACGTGTTAGAATTGTAGCCTGCATCTAAATTATTTGGACCTTTCAAAAGACTGCAATGAAAATGATTACCTGAACATTAACTTACTACGTGACGAATTCAGTTAGAGGATAAAAAAGGTCCTTCCAGCAAGAAAAAGCCCCTCCGCGTTTCTATTTAAAAAAAGGTCTCTATTGATGGACTGCTGCTGAATAGATGGTTAGGGCGATAAGATAACGCTGAACTCTCACACTCACTAAATCTCATTCATTTGGGTTCCTTCTGATGAGGTAACATGAATGTAATGCTTTTAATTCAAGAACTGCAGTGCATAAATTCAGAGCATAAACACACTATGCTTAAATACCAACTGATATACTTTAGTCTGTTACTACAATTAAATGAGTCGATGTTCATTCCTTTTAGATTATAATTCAATTATATGAACTCTGCTGATTATTGAAAAAAAATCCTACATTTATATAAATTAAGTTGCAAAGCTTTCATGCATATTATTAATTATTTACACAAAAATTCGCTGAAAGTTATAAACATATTTTTTTTTCGCAATTGGCGTTTTTAAAAGAATCATCCAAGAATTGCTTTTTCCGTGCAACTTTAAAAATCCATTACAAATATTTCAATACTTTTTCTTACCGTTTTTAATTTAGTAATCATATGCAAATATTGATGGGACTACAGATGAAGGACAAAATATAAAAACATCTATGGAGTGCAAGTTTAAAAAAAAAATGAGATAAAATCATTGTATTCTATAATTATTACATGTGTCTAAAAGGTAGATGGATATAGAACAAGTACAAGTTGTATGCAATGCGGGATCGATGGCTGCAGATCATACAGAATATTTAAAGGAATAAAATTTATTCTTCTTGTATATAATTCAATAAATGTGAATGTATATGGAATATGTGCATCAAGATTGATCCCTTCGTATCCACTTCATAAAGAATCAAATGAATGTTTAGTCTTGTGACCATGTCCTTTAAAATATTGAACAAATGTTCCATAATCTTAAACAGCTTTTCAGATAATAGCGTCTCAATGAAAGGACGGATTTAATACTTCAAAATGCTTGAAAAGTGATTAGATCCTAAAAGGATATAATGTCAAAATATATCATCCACCTTTAATGATAGGGAATAACTTCATTGTGTTTTCTCAATCATAAACAGTGTGGAGTAAATAATTCTCATAAATCATAAACAGTGTGGAGTAAATAATTTAGTCTTGGTCCAAGCATAAATGTGTCTATAATCAAAACAGGGTGCAATTGTTAATCGGATTATGTGACTTACTCTTATCTCTAAGGAAGATCACTTTAGGTCATGAGAAGTCACCAGCATTGTCATGGACCACTATTTTGTTACAGTATTGATGTTATTTGAATCTTAAGAGCAAATAGTTGCCAGCTGACTACACTAGTGCAAGAGATTGTCGGTGATATAGATCGCCAAGCAAGAGAGAAGAGAAGTTGGTAGAAAGGTAGAACTCCAATGTTCATAAATATAGATGAGAATTTCTTTTGTGTACTGGAGTGTGTGTACTTATAAGGCGTTATATCCCATCTCTTAAATATGTTAAATAATAATATTGGGATTGAGGCTTTTATCTCTTCTCTCAGTTAATCAACCCTTAAAAATATTTTTTCAAATAGCGTCAATGTTTTCTCAATGTAATATAATGGATTTTAGTTTTTCATAGATTCACATGGCCTTTCTGTATCTCTGAAGGAATTATCTTACTGTCTTTAGAGAAATTATCTTGAAGATAATATTGTTCTAACAACACACACTGAAAAGAAAAATTCTCTAACCATGATTTCTCTTTGAAAATCTGTCATGTCTGAAATTGTGGCTTTTTCAAAGTATGGAATAGTTTCATACAGTAATGATGCCGGCTATTATGAAGTTGTTTCTTTCCTTTTCACGGGTACCAGTTAGCTGGCAAATGACAAAATCTAAGCGGTATTCCATGTATCAAATAGAATGGTTGTATTGTGATATGGAAAGTGCCATACTTTTTTTACAAATTTTCGCTTCATTTTGTACTTTATCTGGTTTTTATAATTGAATTCATAAGCAAAATTTATTTTTGATATTTCTTCCTGTAGCACGTAACCTACACAAGAATAGAAAACAATTATCTTCAATATGAGCAAGGTTGCTTGTAATAATACACATGAGAAAATATTCTTAGTTTCTTGATAATATAGCAGAGAGTTAAGTCTTCATTTAATTTTTTCGGCCTTCCTTCCCTTCCCTTCTTTGACTAGATTGGCTATGTAGCTTACTTTTTACACTTAAATTTAGATGCTCAGCCTAAGGAAAGATTTTCCGCTGTATACATATTATTGAAGCTTTGCATTTTCTTCCTTATTATAACTAATTAATCCAAATAAAATTATATCCTTGTTTCTAAAATAAAATAAGATTTTATAATATTGTTTAAAACTCAATTGGCAAAAAAAAAATAATTGACTGTCGAACACACTATTAGCAGCAGCAAAAATATAAATTACTTTCAATTAAATCGTATTGCTGAAATATCAAGCGATATCAATTTAAATCATTTTAAAAAGTAGAAAATTTGTAACCTATAATTTTAATACTTAACTTTCAGTCTCATAAAAATCACAATTACAAATTATTGCATTTTATTTTAACATTTAAGAAAATATCTTCCGCAGAAATATTCATTCTTTATATTCTTCAAAGGATGTTAGAGAAAAATTTCAAGCGTCATACTTTGAACAACATTGGACACACAATGGCAGATTTGCACAACTCTCTCATATTAACCAGTAAAATGTAATAAATAAAGTAAAAGTGAATCAATAAACTTTCATCTGCCCTTATTCGATGAATGCTCAAGGGATTTTATCTAGAGATCAGAGAATTCTTTTTCATCACCTAAGGAAATTTATATGTTTTTTTGCGATTCAATTTTCTTTCATCATTAAGTCTGAGTTAAATTTTTTAAATGTCTAGGTTTAATTAGTCTGTTTATGAAACCGTTCATCTGCACACGTTTTCTACGGCATCTGCTGGTTTATTACCGTATTTGAGGATTTGACTTGATTAATGTACAAACAAGAGCAAAACGCAGCTCCTTGGTTGTTATTCAGTTCAGGCAAGCGTGGTGAATTCTGAATTCTAAAAACTTCCGAGCTAATTAAGTTCCTCTGTTAATTAAAAAGCTTAATATCTAATTTTAATAACGAGCTTCCCTGTCGAGATATTCAAAAGGAAAGAGAAAGAGAGAAGTACTTAAATCGTTTATTTTTGGAGTGGTTTTCTGTTCTAGTTATTGGAAACAGCGGATAATTGGAGAAATTTTAATGAGGCATGTTGCATATTTTGAGACTTAATTTTATTCGAGGACTCAAGGGGCGGCAAGGATTAATTTGGGAATTTGGATTTTTTGTAATTTAAACTTCTATTGCCCCTATTTTGTTGCATTATATCTCTAATAACGAAACTAAATAATGATTTAATAGATAAAAATGTGATAATATTCCATATGGAATCTTTTATGTTTACATCAAAAACTATTAACAAATAAGTTCAGAATAAACGTTATCTCACATTCAAAAGAATGCTTATATAATCGATATATATTCATTTTAGTTTAAATGGTGAGCTTACTCGTTTGAATGCAACCACAGAATGTTAGAAACCACCTCTCACCCCCTTTCGCAATATGATAATTATATGTTAATTGGAATCCTTATGAAAGTCTTAAGAACTGCAGAAGAACTTTTTAATCGACAATCAAATAGTATAATATACGAATAGAACTACATGAACCATTAACTGGGGAGGTGAAAATTTAGGACTTTACTGGGAAGGTGCGTTCTACGACATCCAATTTCCTTTACACTGAAATTGAATTTTCTAATGAAAGTATTAGTATGAAAATCAGCCAATATATTCTGCAGATATTTTTCTTGTTATATAAATGTGTTTTAGAAATTTTTCAAAATATATTATCATTGAAAAAGTAATTGCGTTGGAAAATACACTTTTTTCCCAAATTACATGTTACAACAAATAATATTCTTGAAGAAACTTATAACTTATTTTTACTTTTTAAATTATATTTATTTTTTCACTATTCTAAAGGTATATAGAAAACAATATAATGGAAAATTATAAATTATATGAAAAATAAAAAAATTGACAGTGGGTAAAATGGATCATTTTTTTTATCGACAATATTTCTACGCAGAAAATTTTAAACATTCGTAGCACGGTTTTCGAGGGCATTTTAAACATACAGGTTAAGTACTAGTATAAAAATCAGTCTGAAAATTCTGTAGATATCTCTCTTGGCATATTAATATATTTTAGAAATTTTTAAAAATACATTTTCACTAGAAAAGTTAATTATATTTGAACATACATATCAGAATCAGTTGAATGCGAACTTTCATCGAAAAAAAAATCTTCTGTATAGTTGTCCTCATTACTAAAATCACTTTCTACTTCATTTAAAAATCCCTGGACAATGCTCTGCTTCATAATGGAATTAGTAGGTTGGATGATATTCCGACGACCAAGTCTTAGAGCCATTTGCTAAGCCTTGTACAATATTAGAACACTAAAAGGGAGGTGCGGTCTCACAGACGTTGGTGATTCGCCTGAACGCCAACAGATGGCGCATTGTAAGGACAGATCGTTGAACTCTTGTTTTTCTTGAGACTGGCTTCCCTTGGTGTTGTTGGATGTAAGCAGGGGTTTTCTGTAGAACGCGCGATAATGTGTGGTCTCAGAGCTGTATACACAAAATCATTAAGTAACTCGTATTCTGGATGCCAATGAATCACTGTCATAAATAAATATCGAGATTTGAATGAGATGCGTCAATCATTTATTTGTCGTAATAATCATTTATCCCAGTCTGACCAGCATTTTATTCATTTTTTTATACTAATTCGTCTAAATTCTTAATTAAATTAACAGACGTCCCGCAAAGAAACAACTAAAATATTTTTTAAAGCATATTTTGAAACCGGTTGAAAAATTACACATGTAGTGAAGATCACGATACAAGAAGCTATAAGGTTAATCCATTCGATTGAGCTAAGAAAAAATAGGGGTGACCGAAAGTCCATCCTTAGTGGTCTGAAATACCGCACTTCCGCAGTGAAGAGTTAATAGCTTCAAAATTTACTTTACATTTTTTTCAAGTGCATTTTGGTGGTGATTAGTACCACAATGTAAATGCTCAATATATAGCTTAGTCCAATTTCTTGTCACAACAAATTTTTAAAAACATGTCGTATTTTAAAATTAATTGGACCTAGCTTGAATAAATTATGTCTGCATGTTTAAAAATATTCATTGCTATTCGTTTCATTGACGATTTATAAATTTTTACGCTTGATTGAATGAAAATAAATAAAATGCATTCATATAATAATATTTTGTTTGTAAAAATTTTCCAAATGTAGATGGTAGGCAATATATACTATGCATTTTGATACCAAACAGAGAATTTGTAATAATAAAATATAATAATCAGATAATGGCATTCCAATTTTTATTGTAAAAATCATAAAAAATCTATCTGATGAAAAATCTTATGATGCAGCATCAAATGTATGCATTTTTGAAATTTTTTGTAAAAATCTGATGTTTTAAACCTAATATTCTGTAATATAAAAAATATATACATTTTAGAATCAAAAGAGCATGAGGAATATATTTATTAATGCATGGATATGTTTAATTACATAGAATATATGAAATTATGTAATCATGATATTTGTTCAAGAAAAGAGGGAAATGTAATCATTTTATAATACTTATTTTATCTTAATTAAATACTTAATTTATATTTTTGCAAGTGTATCCAGCATATATTTGATTTCTATAAAATCCAATTTAACCAGTCGCATATTTAAATATCAATCTAATTCAGTTTTTGAGTAGTACAAGTTTGACATTTGTTACGTTAACTTTCTTTCAATTACATTTTCAAGACTGAAATCGTTGCAAAATTAATTTAGTAAGATAAAAAAAACTCTTTTTGATCAAACAAAAAATCTGAAAACAAATAAGGAAAAGGTGTTTGAGTTGGGAATAAATATTAATTTTCTCTTATAAAAACATATGTAAGCGAGATTGCCCATTTGAAAGAGGAGTCTAGCCTCTTACATTTTATTACATCTCTAAAGGGCCACACAGTGGAAGTCCATGAGTCATTGCTGTAATGTGAGTAAATCTTCAACTCTTCTGACGGTGCAATAATTGTGATGTTGACTGTCTAACAGTTTTGTTGCCAAGGGTGGGATATATCTCCTTCTGGGGGGGGAGGGCTTGACGCTCTTAATAGTGTCTATTATACAAACAAGAGTCTATTATATTATATTATATACAAGAGTCTATTATATTATATAGAGTCTATTATTCAAAACGTCCAAAACTTTATCTGAAGCGATACGGATAATATAACAGTAAGTTCCATGGAGTTGATGAAATATTCTTAAGACTCAGGTTTTAGTGTAATTTTTCTAAGAAATATTATTGATGGAATTTAAATTCGAAAAAAAATTTCATCCGCACTAACAAACAATCTTCGTTAAGCTAAAATCAGAAATAAGAGAAATGAAAATTAATTCTATGTGCATTTAATAGAACAATATCATGCTTATGTATCTTCGGAATATGAAAACATGATCCATTGATCTTTAACGCTCATTTTCAATGCCGGGCAAATTTGTCTTTGACAGAAAGAGTTAAAATTTTGGAGTATAAATGGATTACATACAAACATATTGAATTCCACGCAATTTAAAAATTATTTACGATTACATTCTGGACCAAAAAAATATTTCTGAAATTAATATTTTTATTAAACATAGCATAAGAAATAAAATTAATGTTGCAAATTATATTTTCCTGATTAATTAATTCAATTTAGTTAACTATTTGCTTTTTTTACTTTACCATATAGTACTTTTCTATACGAAATATATTAGACAAAAGTATTGTAATCGTTGGAAAATTCGAGCTCGAGATTTTGATAATTCTGCACGTTTCAGACTTCTCCGAGTCTTAAAAAAATATTTTTGGAATTATGACTGTCTGTTTGTAAATAAAATAAAAATGGATGAAAAGAGGAAAGTAAATGGATGAAATTTGGTATACATACTTAACACGAAATTCATTGATTTCCCTCAAATTTTGAGAAAATCCAAAGTTTGGATTACATGTGAACACAATAACTTCAAATTGTGAAACGCCAGATAAATTAAATTTAGTCCTCAGGTTTAATATGTAAAATGCAGATTCACATAAACAATTGGAATTAATCCGTTAAGGGAATTAAAGCCTGCGCTTTTACTTGCATTTAAACGCAATAACCCGAAAATGCAATAATTTAAATAAATGAAATTTGGTACGCAATTTTGTGGCTACCGTTATAATTCTTTGTCAAATTTTGATTTTGAACAGTCTGAAAAGAGCTTCAACATAAATATTCGTTTTCTGCTATTTTTGTATAACTGCATGACAAAAATTAATCGTAAAAGATCGTAATCGTAAAAGACCCTAGATTCACGCTACAGATCAATATTTTGTTTCTGTTCGCCAGTGCCAGGTAATTTACAGTCAAATATTTTTTTTTTAATCAAACTATGAAGCACATAATATGGGACATATGCAAAACTTGGAGAGTCAAATTACCATCACCACGAAGGAGATATTCATTTTAAATTTTCGGAAGGAGTCAAAATTTCATCTCAATAGTTTCCAAAATTATTGCTTGAATATGAATTCTCACTCTTTACCTGAAGTGCTCCAATACTGGAAAAGAAGATGTTTGTTTGATTAAAACGCACTATTTTATTATTTTAAAGAATTAATTATGAATTTTTTTATTAATTGAATTAAATTTCGGTTTTTGCGAATTTTAATTCGGTTAGTATTCGGTCTGAAAGCACCAACAAATTAAGCTATTTGTTGGTGCTTTCAGAAAGATTAATTTCGAGTTTCCATTATATTAATAAAAATAAATTATAAATTAAAGATTAAAGTATAGAAAATAATTAAAATAAAACAACTTTACTTTGTAGTATCCAAATACAAGTGTGTTTAAAAAATTTCTTTTCACTGACTTTATTTATTGATTCTCTTACAAAATTGGTTATATAGTATATGGCAATATCTATCTTGACCATGCATTTTAAACGATATTCCTTAGGAAATACAATCAAATATGGAAAAGAAATCATTCAATATTATTCACTAAGTATTTCTTATTCCGTTCTTTTTTAATTATAACTAAGGTTGTATATTTATTCTGTACTAAACTTCACATCGTCATCAAATATTTAAATTAGCAAGAGCATTAAGCAAACACTTTCACCTCGCGTAAATCAATACATTTAAAAAGTAACAGAAATGTCATCTGTTGACATTCCATATACGCAAGGACACCATCTGCTGAAACCAAACTCTCCTCGTCTCCAATTCCGAGAAAATATTTCGGATAGCTTTCCAATCAACCATTCGAGTAATCAATCCTGTCTCCCTGCGGAAACTTCAAAGGAGAAAAGTTTCGAAAATGAGGTTTACTCGAAGTCAACATTTCCGATCCTCTTTCTTTCTAATCTTTCCAAACTTTCCAACCATCGGTTTTGAATTTTCTAAGTGAAATTCCTTTGATGTATCTGAGGAGGCTTCAAAGTTTGAAACGATTCATAATATCATATGAGAATGAAAATTATGAATGCAAACAGACTATAATGCTTATTGTTAAAATGCCGCTATATCTGAAAACCATTAGACAGCTTATTGAAAAAATAATTATTTCCTAATTGAAAAATACACTGGAGGAGAAAAAAATTAAATATCTATTAAATAGTTTTTATTCGTCAATTCAATCATTTATTAGCAAAGTCACTAGCAGTAGTCATCTGGAAACTGTATTTCATCAATAATTTTATTCGCCAGCTCAGTATAAATATTTCATTGATTCTGTGGATTGATAGATAGACATATTATATATAATGATTTATAATTCTTCCAAAATTACGTTTAAACCACTCTAAATGCATCATAATTTTGGCTCAATACTAAAATTTTATCCTATGTTATAATAACAAATACATTTTGGTGGAATTTTGTATTAGTAGATCGTTTATAAAATAATATTTTTATTATATCTAGGATACAGTGCATCATAATTAAAATAAATTATGCAAATGTATAAAGAAAGAACAGAGTGATTCCAAATTTTGGTGATGATAAACATGCCAAAATATTGTTTAGAACTAATAAAACTATTTCAAAAATTTGGTAATGTTAAATTTTATAGCATTTGAAACAATTTTATTAGTCATATTTTGATATATTTTACTCGTTTCTTACAATAAGTATCAATGAAAGTTCTGAAACATTTAAGACAGATTAAAATTACACCATGAAAAGATATGCAAATATCAGAGAATAATTCAGAAAGGGGGAATGTTTGTTTCAAATTTCCATTTCATCCATCTCTAAAGGGAAAAAAATCATTCCACCATTTTTAACTGCAATTGTTTTTAAAAAGCATAATTTCTATATTCTTAAGGACTTTTTAAACCTTTTTGACTCGAGTATTAGAAATTTTGAAGACAATGTTTTTGTCTGCAATAAATTTGTGGCTGTTTGAAAGATAAAAAATAAATTTAAATAAAAAATTAGAGATTCTTTAATATTGAATGATAAAAATAAAATTAAAATTATTTTCCGAATTATTTCTATCATGTATAATTAAAAATGAAAACCGTAGATTTTGCTATCTATAGTTTTGTAAACCTATCCTAATGGTTTCTTCATTTATTATAAAATTGTTGTTTTATGTTTATTATACGAAACGTTCGACAGTTAAAAAAATTTGAAGTATTCAGCTATATAGGAAAGCATAATGTCTTTGAAAAAATTTGAGCTTTTTTTCTGTGCATGACATCTAGATTTAATAATTCCTTTGAAAATCGGCATCTTTTATTCTAAAACATGTTTTGATAAACTTGGTTTAAATTGATTGAAACCAAAAATTGAGTTTACATAAATTGAATGGAAACATAGATAAAAATTTCTCAGACTTTTTAAAGTAAATTCGTTTTTCAACCCAAAATAATTTAAAATCTAAACATTCTGTAAAAAATAACACTGTTGAGACCCTTCCAAGCCCTTCTACTATTCAATCGCATGAATTAACACTTATTTATACTTTTGTTTGAAAATTGACCGCCACAATTTCTGTTGCAAATAATCTTTTTTTTCTTTAAAAGTAGTCAGCGGAGAGGGAACCAGTATAATTACGTTTAAATAATACTCTGTTGGTCTAAATGTAAATGACAGAAAGAAGGGAAATACTATTTTTGTACTTATATATTTATGCATGAAGTAGAAAATAACAAGTTTTTATAATATAAATTGTAAGCAAAAGAGATAAGAAATTTGCGCATGCCATTCTAAAATCTAATTCTTGATGGCTGAGCTATTTTTTCTACCTTTTAAAATTAATGAATTTTAAGATAATTAATTGAATAACATTAATGAAGCTGAACTTCAGCGTCTTTATTCAATTTTTCGACAAAGAATTTATGAAATAAATATTGCATCAGAGAGTTCATGATACGGTGTATTAAAAAGCTAATGGTTAGCTTTCAAATGAAGCGAGTTTAATTACTATGCAATGATCGTTTAAATTTCATGAATTTTTCGAATGAATTGAATCAGTAGGATCATTGAAATCTATTGGAGAAGGGTAAGAGCTTGAAAGAAAAAAGAACCATTCTGTGGTGTTTTCCCCGTATATGCGCAAGACATTTTGGATCATGGTAATATAAAAACGTTCTACTACTAGATAACATAACATAACATATTATGTTATCTAGTAATAGAACGCCATCCTGTGCCACCGGTGCCTATAATACTGAGTAATCTAAGCAGTTGGATAAGCATAAGTAGGAAGGGGGAAAAAAGAGGTGAAAAGGAAGAAAGAAACGACAAACCATCCAGGGATCTCCAATCCCATCGGTGTCAAATACTGCATGACTGTATTTAATGTTTTGGCGAAGTAGTAACTAAATGAAGGAACAAGAATACATAAAAAAAATGGTTACAATGGGTTGAGCTTACAGAGAAATGAGATTAATAATTGAAAAAAATAAAGGAAACAATTGATATATAACATTCTAAACATCTATATAACATGTATAAACAAATATTGTAGACTCAGAAATCTGTAGTTTCTGCCTGGTCCCTATGGTTTTAATTTCTGTTTTCCTTCAAGAGAGCGTGGTTCGTTGGTTCTGCATGGTATTACAGTTATGAGGGAAATAATTTAGGCTGATTTTGACGAGTGACATTTTGGTCTTAGCTATTGAATAATCTTGAAAAGGTTTTGGTATTTGTGAATATGGTTTACTATAGCGTGAATCTTGCCGCATGAAAAGGCATTCGATGCAATTCTTCTGTAGCATTCTTCTTCGAGACTTGTTTATGCGTGATCTAAGTTCTAAGGTATGGTGGCAAGAAAATGAGAGGTTTTAGATTAATGGCTAATCTAGAAGATCATATGAATAAAGGAGATCAGAAATCAACAAATGACGCAATGGTGAAAAACATTTGATTATGTATGTTTAAATTGTTATGTTATATGTAAAAATACTGGAAATATTTTTGCCTCGAGGGTGCGTTAATATGTAAATTAATACAAGATCCCCAAGAATAGTTCACAATGAATGAAGTCAGATCATATAAACGAGATTACAGACACTACGATGATATCATGCCTTTGTGTAGACAGAAATATTCATTGTGTTTATAATTCATATCAGTATTTTCGATCCAGATTCGTGGGTTTCAGACATTGAGCTTAGTGATATTTAAGCACTTTTAAGATGTGAAACACTGAAAAAAGTATGCACTCCAAAATTTATTGCCAACACACTTCCCATGACATCCGGCATCGGTTGCCGATTCGTATTTAAGTGCCCATTTCAGGTCAAAGATAATCACCTTCCTAAATAGTCTGCTCCGTTTTGGTCTAATATGGCCTCCTGCATTAAAGTATTCTTTATAACGTTAATAAATCTATTAAAAGTATCGTTAGTGCTTGGCATATTCTATACTTATGATATTTATTACCAGTTATAATTTTAAGAGTCTTTGTTTCCAGTTTCTCAGCACCGATCTCTCATCTTATGCAATGAGGACCTTTTTGCTTCCTCTTCTTTCATGCTATTAGTTGGAAAATGACAACACAAACATATTCTCAACTGTTTTATAGCTTGAATAAGGATATTAGGTTTCTTTCGTTTATTATTATGTTATGATTAAGCATATTGCTAACTCTTGATTAATCATTTCACTAATGGTCAAAATTCTGTTTCCTTCTATACATGACACATTTTATAAATAATTAACTTCAAAATTTTTTGGTTATTTATAATGCCTTTTATTTATTTTATCGTTGCACTATAATGACTATAATTTTTAAATACCTATTTAATTTCATTTAAAAATAAAAGTATCGCTACATTATTTGAAGAATGATGTGTTCTGAAAAAGAATTTTGCTCTGAAACTGTCAGTATTTATTCCAGTAATTTTACACTACATTTCTTTAGATGTTTCAAACTAAATTTAAGACTCTGCCTTAGAATAAAAATCGGTTACCTAAAGTTTTAGTAAGCAGCTCTTATTTGAAATATTTTGTATAAGATCATTTAGAAGGGGAAATCTACTTAATAACATCCATAAATTCTCTGTTATTAGAGAATGATCAATAAAAATCTGAACTCACAAAAAATGGTTATTAAACAATAGTTCTTTGGAAAAAAATTTCTTGAAATCTTAAAATAAAAAAACTGAAAATATTACTTTCTCTTCGTGTCAACAATACTTATATTGCAAAAGAGAACATTGATAAAATTAATTCATCGAAACAAAGGAAAATATTAATAAATTGGCGATAGCGATACCAAATCATAAAGCTTATCTGGAAGGACATGATTGGAATTTAATATCAACCTGTTTAATCTCGAAAACGCGAAGGTAATTGGAAATTGCCTGACCTTGTTATCCCAAAATCACGGATTGCTTCATATCGTCTTTCATTTGCACAGGGGCAAAAGGGCTGAGGCTTAGAAGATAAAATATGTCAATATGATATCTCTGAGCTGACGTTATGCAATGATTACTTCTCAAGCGAAATGAATACAGCCACGCTTCAGTTGCGTCGGAAATGAAAGTTTTAATGAAAAAATAAATGTTTTCGAAAGATTATTAGCGTGAATAAGTGATTAGAATCGAGTAAAACAGTGTATGGCTGCTTAAGTTGTAAGGTACGAAATTAAAAGAACAACATGGAAGCAATAACGGATCTACATAAATTTTCAAAATATTTAATATGTTTAGATATTAATTCTAAAAAATAGTTTTTCAAGCAATCTTCTGGGCAATGGAGATATCATTAAAATTTTCGTAATGGAAGCTCCTGAATATAAATAATTTTTTTTAATAATTTTGTAATGAAAAATTTAAAGATAGTTAAAATGTTTTATAAGATGTGTTTTATAAATCTTAGGTCGATTTTCGGATCTTTTGTTTTGCTATCATTTATTTTCCAATGTTGAAATGTAACCTCAATTTTCATTCCATGCCTTCTATTTCGGTTTTTTAAAATTATATCATCTAAAAATAATTTAAAGAACTAATTTTATTTTATTTTTATGCTAAAGAAGTAAGAATTCGGAAAATTGTGAGGGTAATAGTAATTAATTGTGATATTAATAGTATTAGTAATGAAGGAATATAACGGATCATTTTATTTGAAGAAATATGCCAGAATTTATATCTCTACATATTTATATATTTCTTAATAGTTAATATGGATCATTTTATAATAAAAAGGAAGAATAAAACTGGTAGGTAGCATCTTTCTTTGTCTCAGTTTTTTTCTTTTCTTTTTTTTATTTTGTTAGATATTTATCCCCCCTCCCAGGTTTAATAATATCCTGTAACATTCGACCTCATAATTTAAATGTTGTTTCTGTTCTTATTTAAAAACAGATATTCAAATAAAAATAAATCAGTCTCCGAAAACGAAATAGGAAGATCACAAATGATGGGGATTGTAACGCCTTATCAACATTATTGAAATTTAAATTTCTTTAAAATGTACATTATTGGAGATATGTCAAACGCTGTTAATTTAAAACCCATAAACTATAGAAAAGCGATTGAATTGATGGAAATCAATAGGCACATTTTCGTTGTGTCAAATTTTTAAAATTTCAGAAAAGTATATATTTTTTTAAATATCAATTTGAACCAGCAAGTGATCTGCCACAGTTTAAGTGCACCAAAGAAAAAAATTCATACAGAATGCAAGAAAATGTTTACATAAAATTTTAGCTTCATATTGTAAGTTGTAAGATCTATGAAATATCAGTTATCACATATTTTGTGCATACATTTTAATTATCTTACATTGGATGAGTGCTTAGATATTCTATGAAATGATTTATGTTTTTTTCATCAATTATTAAATTTAAAACCTAAAAGTCGACAAAACTCTTTCCATTTTATACATGAACTAATTTTAAAAACAATAAGCTTTCGTGAATATTGTCATGCAATTGTTTTTCTATTAGAGTTTAAAGTTTTCAGTTAATTACGTAAGTTGAGAGTTTGTTTTTGTTATTAAAAAGTAATTCGAACAAATTTGTTCTTAAGCATTATCTAATTCTAGCATGTAAGCCGAAGTCTCAGACAGGAAAATTTCTGAGCTAAGTTGCTCAACTAATTAAACATTTCAATACCAAAATTAAACAAAGTTTGTGCACCTGAATGAATTTTTTTTGAAGAAAGACAAGCACTTTGATGGGTTTTTTTTATTTTCTATACTGGAAACAACAGATTAGAAAATGTTTTAAAAAATCAAGTTGTGTGACTTAAAAATTTCATTTTATCCCAGCTTTTGTGAACCGAAAACTATTCTTTCTCGTTAAAATTCTTATTACCGCAGATTAGTTCGCTAATATCTTTACCATGAAAGTTTGATCTATTAGATTAAAATAGACTCTTTTTGTGGTAATAATAAAGTAATTAATGAAAATAGAACGAAACTGTCTTAAAATTAGAGATAATATGCATATACGTGACATATATAACCATGTCGTAACCTCGTTATAGTGATAAGGATATAATTTTTATCTAAAAGTTTAAAGATATATTTGTATTCGTTAAAAATGAAAACTTCTTGAATATTCCATCATACTGATTTATTGTAGAAAAGCACTAAAATCCAATATTTCAGCTTGTTCCTTGGACAAATTTGAAATTGTCCAAGAAACAAGCTGAAATCATTTTAAATCCCCTTGTAAGAATAGTAAGATTCAAAGTCGGAGAGGTTTGTTTTAAAGATGAAATCATCCCATTCTTCACTGTCAATTTCCATAGCAATCTCTAATTTTTCTTCAGCAGTTAGATATATAATTAGATAATGTACCAATATCTCTTCACTGTGAGATATCTCCTAGCAGATGGCAAATTTGGATATATTCTTATAATCTAAAGATAGTAATCTGGAGAATGATCTTTTGGTTAACTCCAAATGATTTTTTATAGAAAAGCTCAAATACTGAAAACCTTTAACTGAATGCGTCAGGCAGCTAATGTAAGATAAGTAGCCTATTTGTTGCATCCGCGGTTTTTATTTTCGTCTTCCACTTTCCAGCAAAAACATAATTCATAACATTTTGTTTTCAGAGGAATCATAAGTTGCCCTTGGGAGTTTTTTTTTTCATTCTTTGAAGACAAATAACCATCTAGCAATGGTCATTTGTATGAAAGGTATGAAATCGTAACTCATATTTTATTTATTCCTTTTCATTATCCTTATTTATCTCTAAAATGGATTTATTTTATCTGAATTTTAAAGACTCTCTATTTTTATAAATAATGAGATGGAAATAATTCCGGCTAAATACGCATAATTTAAATTTGTTTCCTTTCATAAAGCTTTGTAAAGCAGTCTTTAGTCTTGTAAATCAGTTTTTAATTTGACGCCATTGAAAAGATGTAAAATGCTATTATCTGTTTTAAGATGTTGAAGTTTAAACATTTTAACTTATTGCTCTGAAGCTGAGAATTTTGATCTCATAAAAGTCATCATAAGTTCCTTGACTTTTTCTTTCATGGTGCATCTTTCACCAAGTTTCGTAGCAAACTGGGAAAAAATGGGTTTCGTTCCTTTTCCTTTTGATTGATTGCATCTAAAATTTGTATATATTATATAATTTAGATACTAAGATATTAGATACATATCAAATTTTGTTTTTATGAGATTTTTGCATTGTAATTCTATAGTGTTTTCAAGCATACGAATATACATATCGATGGGTAACTAAACTTTCTGCCCGTTTTGTTTCAAATTTGATAAATATCTGCATGTCTAGGGACGTTTCACAAATTCAGATTCATTTTCGTGTAAATATGCGCTCAGATGGGCAAATGAATTTCTTTTAAAGGAATTTTTACGATTGTAATATAAAAAAGCCATGTTAAATTTCATCTTTATCGCTAGTTGCAATTTTAGTTGTAGTGTATTGTAGACATAATTCCAAAACTGTATTCGGGTAGTTGGGAAACTTATAGATTTAGCAACATTTAAGAGTCGAGACGTATAATGATCACAATACTACTTTGTATACTTTGAAAGTAAAAATATATTGCTGTTGAAATGCCACTAAACAGAGAACATTAAGGCGGCGTAGACTTACTCAAAAACAAATCCTGACATTTTTGTAGGCAAACATTGAGCAAAACAGCAACTTATCCGGCATGGTTTTTCATACAATTCATAAGCAGTAGTAGACGTATAGAGAATATTATAATGAGGTAAATTGTGTGTTTCGAGAATTCGGGGTTTTGCAATATTAAGAAGAATTAAAATTTAATTAAATTATAAATCTTTAAAATTATTTTCTAATTAAAAATTTTATTCTAGATGTTTCATAATTAATTTGTTTTACCACTGTTATTATAATAATGCATGTTGCATTGCTATATATTGCTGATGAATCCTTGCTCATTTCATGAGTTTACAAATGTCAGTGTCCGCATGACTTTATAGAAGGAATGCATGTATGTATACAGTAGAATGTGCACATAAGGGATATGTAAAAATAATTTTATTTTTTAATTGGATGCTTAATATTTTCCGCTTTATTCTGAAATTTATAATCATGAAGAAAATGGTTGCTTTATTAGATGATATTATCTATTATCTTTTACATTTATAATATAATACTGCATTTTTCTCAAATGTTATTAATAGAAATCCATCGTAACCGTATTCAATGGCAAGTGAATACTCGTGTAATTGAAACCAATTTTTTTTTCTTCATTAGTATCGAGTCTTATTTCTGGATAATAAAGATTTGCAGGAAGATGCATTTTTATGTGCTTAGTGTATATATATATATATATATATAATGTCGCATTTTTGATTTGTAAGCTTCTAAAAATGTAGGTAAAATCGATAATACAGTATAAAGTAAATTTATTTTTATGTAAAGAATAAATTGAAAACTGCTTCGATTTCATAATATAAGATATAAAAAAAATCGAAATCCTCAAAAATCAGAGAATGCGCGAACAGATTTTCATTATGAAAAAATTTCCATTCTCTAAGAAAGT
Source organism: Argiope bruennichi (assembly GCF_947563725.1). NCBI lineage: Eukaryota > Metazoa > Arthropoda > Arachnida > Araneae > Araneidae > Argiope > Argiope bruennichi. Next base: position 125,325,866 of record NC_079155.1, on the reverse strand, counting down.
GCTCACACTAAAGCTCGTAAAATTTATATTTTTGAAACAATTTTCTTTTATATCTATCTCCTCAAATATTTTTAATAAAATTAAGCATAAAACTCTTCTAACTTTAATAAGATTCAGTTTCCCTCGGGTAGAAAACACTTATTTTTACCAAACGAATCGATATGACAAAATGAGACTAGGAAAAACAATTTGACGAACTGATGATATAAAATTTTACAACGCCAGATGTATAAATATGGTGTATCATCCAAACAATAAACAAAAATCAATTTATATTTTTTTATGAAAAAACAAATAAAGTAAAAGATTTTGGAAAAAAATGATCTTAAACGATAAAACTTTTATCGTTCATTAAAATAATTCCCGGAAGGATAATTTATAAAGAACCTAAAAACAGAGGTGAAAAATGCTTCTCTTAATACTTAGCCAATTTATGCATGAAAATTTTTATTTCTGGGATAATTAGCAACATTACTTTCATAAATTTAATTAAAAAAATTTTCAAATAAGACGAATTCAATTAAATATTTTTTTTAATTTAATCGAATCATACATTGAACAAAATATATTCACTGAGCAATTTCTATAATACATGTTTCGCGTTTATAAGAATACAAAAATGTTAAAACAAAAATGCATCACAGATTTTTCTTCATCATATTCAAAGAATGTTTATTTAGCGATATTTCTTTTCCTCCTGCTTCGAGTAATTTTATCGTAAAAGGATAATATTTATATCGAATTTTATTTTAATAAAATTTTATGAGGATTAGTTATTGCATATAACATTTTATCTTATGATATTATTTTATTTTTATAAACTTTTAATTGAAATTTTTGAATGTATCTCATTATGGATTGTAGCTTTATAAAGTTTAGAGAAAACCAGTTTATCTTAAATTCAACCTGCTATTTTGAATAATAAAAAAAAAAAACGCATACATGGAAGTAAACTCATTTTATTAAACAATGTGAGAAGAAAATAATCACGTTTGCAACTTTTTAGCATGGCAGCCATTTTAAACCCTTCCTACTATAAAAAAATGTTACAGTTACGAAAATAAACAATATCTAACAAAAATATTAAAATATTTCACATTTTTCCTATTAGTTACAAATGCTTTACATGCCGTTCAATTCTCTAAAATACCTTTGTAGAAATCCGTTTCTCCAAGGCGTCATTAGTTGTAATAACTCCATAGTATACTTTTATATGTAATAGGAGATATAAATTCTTTTTAAACTATTGGTTATGAAATTTTAATTTACGATTAGCAGTATAAGTTGACTTCTGTAGACGATGAGAAAAAAAATTATTTATTCTGTTACTAAATCAATTATTTAATCTTCTAAAAATGAAGGAAAAAAATCTTTTTCTGAATAGTTACGTAAAATAAACGGATTTTATTTTTTCTTTTATTCAACCAACCAGAATTCTCTTGCGAAATGATCACAGAATGTTCTGATGATTCAACTTATCTGTTATGTATTTATTTTTTTTTTCGACATACTCGCTTTACTAAAATAAACTATAAAGATTTCGCATACTCTAAAATATGAAATGTTTTCCATTTGGAAGTGACAATTTTCAGACAAGAGATATAGAAATAGAACCTTTCCTTTTCTTATTAATTCGAAAACGATTTCTTCTTTCATTTAACGTTTCATGTGTGTAAGCGATGATTTGGGAATAACAATTTAAAATTTACTTTTCTAATTATTAATATGTATTATTGAAATTTTATAAGTCTAAAACATTTTAATATTTTTGTAATTAGCCTGTAGAATATTATTTTGTAATTAACCTGTATATCCAATGATGTAATATCGATAATGTACCATTCTACTATAAATAATACCGTTTCTAATAGTTTCATTCAGAATATTCTCCCTCAAAAAATAGAATTGTACCGAATACGATCTCCTTAGCTTGTAGGTATGCAACGATTAAGAACTATGAAATAGGAAGTCTTTAAGAAAAAGGGAAATTCTTAGTGACTAGAAATAATAGATTGATTTCAAAGCAAGGTCATTTTTATACGTTTAAATTTGGTATCTAACCCAATGAAATTTGAGGATGTTCAGGGTGACAATAGGTTACAAACACGTTTTTTTAAAGCTTTAATATTTTGCGAAAAAATTCTTAATGGAATAATAATACATTAAAGATTTACAGTGTAATTATTAAACTAAAATTTTCTTAATTAATAATAATAAACAAAACGAATCCTATTTTTTCATCAACAATCAACAAAATAGCAAATTTTCGTTTCGAAAAGGAAACGGAATATTAAATTACAAATTAAAGATTAAAAAGGAGAAACTAATAAAAGTTTTGAAAAATCTTTTTCACACAACACTAAAAATATATCTCTAAATACTCATTATTAACTTCCAAAATAGGGAAATTTCTTTTTATAATCAGAAATATCTTAAAGACTTGATTTTCCCAATGTCAGTTATTTTTATTAAAATAACATCTCTCTTACCAACGTATATAATAGGCAATGCGTTTTAAAAAATAAAGGGAAAATGTTGTATTCATTGTTTAATTCTCTTTGTGTATAATATATCATAGAATTCTGAAATCATAGCTATTTATATTCAAATGTCTATTAATGATGTTTTTTTATAAAATATTCTTTTAAGGCGAATATTTTGGAAACTGTTTTTAAAAAATTCTCAATTAAAGGCATATTCCAAATTGTTTCTACGCTCACCGCTCAATCATACCTTGTCTGCAAATAGCATATTTTACTTGTGTTCTTGTTTAATATTGAGCGTCTCGAGTTTTGACATTAGAGAGCAAATTATTGATTAATTTTGATATCCTTATATCGCATGTTTTATAAAACAGTAAACAATGCATTTTATACACATTTATGAAAATAAGACATATTTCAGATAAAGAAGTTTGGAACCATCCATTCAGTTGAAATATGAGTCATAGATTGTCGATATATTCCACTCTCTTAATGATTCATTTCAATAAATGTATTTAGCACTCAACATCTGGTTTATTTTTTTAGTGTTTACACCATAATGTTATATTTATATCTTTAAACATCTAATTTTGAATAAAATAAAAAAAATCTTTAAGATTAAAAAAACATAACATTTATTTGAACCTTTTTGTAAACTAAATCGGTGGGCAAACATAGTAGATGAAAAATGGGTTTTTCCCCTCCCCTCCCAAAAAAAGATGTTACACAGAAGATGAAAAAAGCCCATTTGTATTAAAAAAAAATTATTTATTCGCAAACTTTCACAAAAACTATTTGGAGGCACAATTTTTTAGTCGCCAGACGCAGATCTAATTCCATTGTTCTTTCAGTATCAGAAGTAATTAAGAAGCACTCACCGAAAAAGCAATTAAAAATTGAACTTTTTTCCAGAAAACTGTTTTTTCTTGTTTTCCCGGATATAATTGTGATGCGAGGTCTGCCACAGGTGCTCCGAGACTCACAAAACCTGAATAATTAATCAAGTAAAAAATGCTTTCGTGTGTCGGAAAAAAAATCTTTTCCATAAATTCGATAAATGAGCTTTATTAATTTGTTCTGAGGAGCATTTAGATACAGAAATGATCAATCTGTAAGGCTATATGTTTTTATTTTCTCTATATAAAATATCCATAAAGAAAGTAATGCAATTGTCGCGCTCGAGAATGACGTTATATAAAAAAAACTATAACTTTATATTACTTGTATGACAACATGATGATTGCAACGGAAATTTCTTGTAAATAAACATGGAGTCGTTCTACGCTACATCTTGTATGTATTGTATATGATTATCAGGAAATATTATACGTTTTATATACAGCAGCATGCAATAGCAATCATCACCAACAAAAAGTAGGACCCGAGATTTTTAAGAATTTTATTGTTTAAAGCCATGCCGTGTCTGAAAAACACATTTTTAGAATTATGCCTGCCAGTGAACATGGTAGTTCAAAAATAGTTTGAGATAGACTGGGGAAATCTGGCTATTTTTCAGACCTCATTTATTGAATTCTATCACATCTTGAACGAAATCCTTTTAGAGGAAACAGCTTGACCTGTTCTCCTATACTAGTGAATTTAATAACTACCAAATATAAAAATTTATATACATAAAATTTGGTACACTTATTTCATATCTAAATAACAGATCCATCTCACGTTTATTCATTAGAGGGTTGACCATTCTTCGGTCTGTGCATTCATATGCATGTAAATCAATCACTGAAAAACACAATGTCTGAAATGAAATTTGGTATGTGATTTTGCAACTGCAGTTCTGGCTCAGGTTTTGATTTCGATCTGTAAGAAAAAGGGCCGAATTTTCTGATATTGTATATAAATCGCCTGCCAGAGAGTAATCTTCAAAAACAAAGATCGCACATTAGGTTCAGTGAAAAGGGGATATTCATGCCAAAGATCGATATTTCATAACCTTTGTCCACCAATGCCATGTAGTTTATACATAATTGTTTTTTTTTATTATTATTATACTACGAAATTCCCATTTGTGAAAACTCTTAAAAAAAACTGATCCCACGTGATATTGACAGCCGTGCTCGAGAAGCACAACTTTATGCACTGGCGAGAGGTGCAACACCTTTATTACGAGAATGCATGAAAGTTTTAGGGCTCTCCTACTTGTTTACTAGCTGTCTTCTATTTAATAAGTTTGCTGCATCGCTTTTAACTCACCTAAAGCTTCGTTAGCCGTCAGCTCCTCAAAGTCTTTACCTGGTTTAAATACTTGTTACCGGCGTCTTTTTGGTAAATTGTGATCCACATATTAATCTTTGGAATGAAGCAAGGAAGATCCTTCTAGATTCCTTGATAGAAATTTGGCTTTCAACGGCTGTTGAAAGTACCGCCCATTTCATCAGAAGCTGTTTATGGAACATGATTCTGGAGATTCTCGAAAAATATTTATTTAGTTACATGACGATAAGCTGCGCTCGTTAATATAAACCATCAAATTTTGACCGTGTGCGAATTAATTTACAAAATTAGGGGTGGTAAAAATATTTATCAGTGATTCTAAGTAAATTTTATTCTAAATATTCTAATTAAACTAGAGATGGAGGTAAAATGTTTATTTATAAAATCTAAAAATTAAACTAGAATACAAATATGTTTATTTATAATTATCAAAATTTCACTGAATTTTAAAAAATTGGCAAAAATTCCTTACAAGTAATTAAATCTTCACTGTTAAAATTTTTTTTTCATGTGACATGTGTAACTAGTATTGTAATTATTCAATGTAATGAGTGGAACTTCTCCATCATCTACTAATCTTGCATACTGCTAACAATGACTCTCTCTAAAAAATTAATCTGTAATTTTAATATTTTGCATCGATTTTTCATTTTAAAAAATAGCAATTTTCAATCCTTTAATCTAAAACCCAAAAATTAATTTATCAAATGCTCCTTGAAAATGGTGAAATACAACAAATGGAGATGCTAAAACTAATAAGAACAGAGATTTTCATAATAATATTATGCATTTTGATAAACAAAAATTTGACGTTTATTTTAAATAAATGGTCAGTATAAAAATATTTTTTAAATAATGAATTAAAATCATAAATTTAAAGTTTACCCATTAGTTTCTCATAATGTTTTTGCAATGACACATATCTTCCAATTTATCATAAATAACAAATTGCTTAATCTTTTCTATAATTTTATTATTATTATTATTATTTGGTTTGCTTTTTGAAGCAAATTTGAAATAAGGAATTTTAATGATGAATCGTTTTACTGCATATTTTTAACAATTCCTTCTTCACTTTGTTCGTTTTATCGTAAATAGAAACCGCACTTAAACTGCTGTGAATAAAGAGCATAGCAAGAGGGATCCTATAGTAGAAAAGAAACGAAATTTACATATTTTTTTATCCCATATATATTTTTATATTTTATTATTATTATTTTTATATATTTTTATTATTTTATTATTTTTATTTTTATATATTTTTATATTTTATGAATATATTTTTATCCCATATAAATGTAATTATAAACTTATATCTATATACAAAAGTAAACATATCTTAATTTAGAAAACTTTTGTGACCAAAATATTTAAAAATGTTGATTTAAAATGTATCATAGAATTTCTGGAAGTAATTTCAGACTGCAACTTGATTATAAATTCTGAGAATATATATATATATATATATATATATATATATATATATATGATAGAATAACGAATAGAAAAACTAGTACGATCTTTATTAATAAGATTAAAAATTGGAACTGTGTCTTGTAAGCAAAAATTTTACTCCTTTCAAAAATATTTCTTTGAAAACATTTGCATCATTAATATTAGCAAATACTTGATAAACTTTTTTCATTTGCAAAGACTCAAGAAGCAAACATTTATTATTTCAAACATTTATTAATTTTTAATGACGAAAAACTCTTTGAAAAGTTTGAAAGCATAAATGAAACTGCAGAGACACACAAGTCAAAGAAAATGTTTTTTAATTTCATCTTCTGAAAAGATAAGTTAATTTATACAATGTCCCCAAGGTATCAGATATATTGGGAACTGAAATGAATTGAATAATTGTTTCCAATTGAACCGTTGCCTAATGACGTGTTATTGCTTCCATGTATATAGTATATGCCTTGTGGTTTTAAAATAAAGCTCTACTGTACTGTTCTGTTTTTTATCGGGTGTTGCGTCTTTTAATTGTATCTGCAGCCGTAAAGGCATCAGGTAGATGCAAGAGTCCCATTAAAGATGAGAAAATTTATTTAGATATATTTTTTTTGCTTTGAAGATTTTCACTTAAAATATTTGGCTCCCAACGTGGGGAAAAACTTTAAGGCTGTATTTTAGAATTTTATATATTGTACAGCAGTATTTGGGTTTGATATGAAATCCTTAAAGACCAAACGAAAGGGTCTTCGAACGTCTTTCACCATGTGTGCTAATGCATTGGAAGTAGAGCTTTCGAAGGAGACATTGGATTCGAAATCTGCTTTAATTTTGAAACATCAACTAAAGGATAAGTTCATTTGGATGCAAGTTTGCCTACGGAAGATAAGTTCCAGTATTTGCTTCAAGCAATGGTCACTGGGTCAAAGGCTGCTAGAATCATCGAGAGCTTGCCATAAACACCGGCAAACTATCAAAAAGTAGTGGAACTTCTGAAGGAACGTTTCGGCCGTGAAGATCTTTTGGTGCAAGCTTACATTCGAGAATTATTAAGTATGGTAATGAAGAATGCCATATCTGATTGAGCTACAGCCAACCTCTCAGCTTTATATGCTGAACTCACTGGCAAGCTGCAAGCTCTGGAAAGCTTGGGATTAATTCAACAAAAGTGTGGAGATTTTCTGATACCTTTGGTTGAATTTTGTCTCCCTGAAGATGTCCTCATAGCTTGTGAAAGAAATCGGATGAGAGGGATGACAGTCGCTCACTGGAAAACTTGATGACCTTCTTGAAGAAAGGAGTTATTGGCGAGGATATGATCGAGCTGACTCGAACCGGATTTAGGATTAACCGAGGAAAAACGGATGATGCGAACAAGGTTGTGATTCTGGAATTGCCTTCAGCAGCTGCTTTGGTAAAAGCAACAAATTCAGGTAGGAGGAATTTTGATTGTCTTTTCTGTGATAATAAGCATCCCAGTTAGGACTGTTATATGGCCAGAAAATTCACTTTAGAAGAGAGAAGGAATATTTTATCTAGGGCCTGTTTTTCTAGCTTACGTTTAAAAGAAGTGTTCCGAAATTGTAAATTTAAAGGCAAATGTATGCGCTGTTGTAACAATCACTTTCTTTTGATGTGTCCCGATCGGGATTCATGTTCACATAAGAACGGAATTGAAGTGTCTATTAAGGTTATGAATAACAGTACTCTGCAAACTTTTCTACTGATGACTTTAAGAGTCGTAATTGAAAACGATAATAAAAGAGTAAATGTAAGAGCGCTCATCGATACTGGGTCTCAGCTTTCCTATTTAAATACCAGAATAATTAGGGCTTAAATTGAAATCTAAACGGAAGCAGCATTTAGTGCAAAGACGTGAAATTAAAATTTCCAATTTAAACGATAATTTTTCTGTAGACATTGAGGTTATGTCAGAGGAAAGAATATGCAGATATATGCCTAAATCTAGAGCTCTTTTGACATTGAGGGTCGTTTCCACAAATGTAATTGTGCATGAGATTATAAATGCTAAAATTGTCTTGCGTGGCTTCAATTCTTACTATTTCTGCAGAAAAAAAAATGATTACTTAATGCATTTCACGTGAACATCCATTGATCCCGTTTTCCAAATTGTATGACTTTTTTCTGAGGACTTCATTATTGCCTCTTTTTTTTAAAGAGATTTTCTGATTTTTTCATCGTTAAGATAAATTTAAAAACTATTTGCAAAATACGGAATCAGATTTCAGATATAAGTTTGAATCAAAGTCTGCAATTTGAATGCAATCCTATCCGTCCGATAAAAATTTTGAATTTACCAGCATTATACAAATCAATAAAAAAAAATATTTTTTGACATATTGTTTCTGTTTAACTTACCACTAATCATATACGAATTATTTCTTGATTCAAAGAATTGGCATTATTTTTCAAGAATACTCATATTTTATATTTATACCTTCATTGTCTGTCGCTTGCTGTTTTAAACTTTCTGAATTTTTCAATCGCGGAGAAATTAAACTCCATTCTACCAGACCCAACACCCATTATAGCTGACTTTTACAAGGAAAAGAGCAATCGAACACGTGCTCCAAAATTCCCTTGTCTCCTCTGACCATGTCACTAGCAGCCCGGATCTCTCGATCTGGAGGTGCATAGACATAATCTCGACCTTTATCTAGATTTGATTCGGAAATGCACCCTTTACCTCTCTAATAGAACAGTTCCTTAGAGGATCGTCTGCGAATGACGCTTCATTATGTCCCTTCTGAAGACACGTGCATGTTTCCCGAATACCAGGGAAGGGCGTCCATTGAATGACTGCCTAATGGAGATTCGGGGCATTGATTTTCCAATTAATGTCAGCCAACTGTGCAGAAAGACGCCGCGGGATTTCCATAAGGAGATAGAAAACCATTATTAAGCTGTAGTTTTGTATACTTAACTAGTACGAGATCAAAGCGAAAGCGTGCCGATTACTCTCCTGAAGGTGCCTCCCATCGAAATGAAACGTTAAATAATATTTTCCTTATTATTTACCGAATACTCAAATATTGGGGAACTGAAACAAACCTTGCATTAATATAAGATGGTTGCATCTTACCTTGAGAAATATCCGTGCAAGAGACTATCAATTGAGTTTTATTTATCCTGCTGTTACTATTGTTTCTTATCCTCAAAAGATCTGACATATGTCAGATCAGCTTCAGTAGGTTGTTGACAGCTAAAAAAATCTGTAATAATAAGGGGAGCGGATGTTTAGTCTCCCTTAGAAATTTCGATGCAATCCAGAATGTGATCCGGTAAAGCTGGTTCTCGCAGCAATTTTTAGAAGTGGGATGGATTATCGATCCCTTCAATGAACTAACGTCTGTTTGTTTGACGAGTCAACTATATGCATTCACATTAGATATTGTTCTAGATTGGTCCTTAAGTTTTTCTCATTTTTAATTGGTTCCAATGGCGTAATTCGACAGTGTATAGAATCTAATGAATGTTTAAGGTGAGGCCTATCTTACAATGCTGGGCATTGTAAGATTCGCAAAAAAGAATTGATGTGTCAATGCACTTATGATATCGTAACACCTGGATTTCCTTTTAAAAAAAGATAAGTAAAAGAATTGTAGTGTCTCTTCACTTATGATATCGTAAAATCTGGTGGTGGGATGACGTAAGAGTGTAGCTCCAGTTATATTGTTAACCTGCAAACTTATAGCTACATTATATATCAGTTGATTCAAAATCATTGAATTTCTTTTGCAATAAAAAAATTAGAATTATTTAAGACTGTGGAAGACTTTAAAATTCTTCGTAATTTAGAAGAACACAAAATTCTTAAATTATAATCGACATTTAGAAGCAAATAAGTGCGTATGTCTTAAACAAATATCAGTTTTAAATGAGAAGTATAATAACTTCATATAATATGTTATTGAAACGATCACTTTGTCTATTAAGGAATATTTTTGCTTGTAATATGTAATGATATTTTTTACAAAATGCCAAATTGATATCATTTGATAAGAATAAAAGACAGCAGCCTGGATGGCATGTCTGTTCTGTAAAGAATTAGTGTATTTTGCATAGATTAGTAAGAAATAACTGATATTCATGAGTTCTGAGCTTTGAAATGATCAAAACAGCAATATGCTCGTCTCTCATCGGTTATTGATGATGATACAAATCTACAAAGCCACTCACGCAATAAATTCAGAATCATTTATTAATTTTTTTAAAGTTTCAAGCAAAAAAATTTATTTATATTTATGTGAATATTAGTCCAATCATTTATCATAAATATCTAATAAAAAAAGGCTCGAATATGAAACATTTCTCATCCTCCATATCTTTGTTGTATCAAGAATATTTTGTAATTTCGGTTATTTTAAAACGATTCTTCAGTTTGTAAATCTATTTTTTTGTTCAAAGATTCAAAGATAATCTATTTTTTTGTTCAAAGAATGTTGCCTGAGAATACATCATTGATTTTCGATTCTAAAATCTTACTTATTATGCATGACTCTAGTTTACATCATTAAAGCTTCGTACTGATTGCTTAGATAGCATCGTGAGGAATTCAGCTTTTATTCTTTGTTAAAATAAATGTAATCAATGAACATTAAATATTTATCTCATTTATGGGAACATTCATCGAAAGCCTTCACCTCGAAAACAACTTGCTGTCATATTTTCCGCACTAGGATAATATAAGTTGCTTTTAAATCCAATTATATCTATCATAACGTGTAAAGTTTAATATTTAATATTGGGATTTGTGAATATTGGTAAGTATTATTGATGTTTCGGCATAAAAGAAAAATTTATATCATTTTGAAGGGAAGAAGAACCCTTTCGTTCATAATTCTTTTCGAGATGTTGGATTTTCCTCATAAATCTCCTTTGCTAGTCGTCTTTTTCTAAATGTTAATTTTTTTTCTTCTGGATTTTTATTGACTTTTTCGAAACAGCGAAGTTCAGTTTTAGCCCTGCCGATTATATGGCTCAGAAATATATTCTTATACTCCTTTCATTACAGTCATTTCTTTTTCTTTTCATTTATTATGTATATAACATTTTAACAAAATTGGCTTAAAAAACAGTCTTGAATTTTCAAATTGCTTAAAATGTTTGAACTGTTGAAAATTGATCCTTAAGTGAAGAGTTTAGAATGTCCTACCATGCACGTGAATTATAAAAAAAATGACAAGAATAAATTGAAAAATGCCAATGAAATTATTTGAAAATTATAATCTTCCTTAGTTTTCTCGAAATCTTAGTCTTTTCGTTTCAAAAAAAATTCTTTATACGACAGTAATACGAAGTTGTTTGTGAAATGATTGCAATGAATCGTCCATTTGGAATGATTACATTCTCTAACAGTAAAGGAAAGATTATAGAATTATATTAAGAGTTTTATTTTGCTACTTTCATTGTCTTACTCGCACTTATTAATGTTGAGATATTGTAAATGAAAAAAACTGTGTATAATGAACAGCAACATAAAAACAGTATACACTATCTTAATGCTAATGCGATTTATCAACGATTCCAAACCACCCTAGAGAGTTACGGTCAAAGCTAACTGTATAAAATGTTTATATTTACAAAATCTGGGTGTGCCATGTGAGAAATTGTAGTATTCAAAGAAGACATGATCATTTGAATGCATATAAATTCATATGTGATACATGAAACAACTCAGCAGTTACCATAACCTGTTTGATTTCTACTTTGGCATGTTGTATGACTTATAAAATGTGTACATGAAACAACTAAACAGTTGCCATATCCTGTTTGATTTGTACTTTGACATGTATTATGTTTATACGACAGGCGGAGTCATGTCTGCTTAAAATAACGCTCTCTCTCATATTCTAAATAATATATATTATATTCTTCTCTCTCATAACTCAGTGGCATGACAACCCTTTATGCTTGATGAACAGGCAGATTCATCTATTCTGAAAATACAAATTTCGATGTAAAATCGTTTGTATCAATATAATATGATATAATCTGTAATATAAACTCATTACGAACGGAACGCAACGGCCTCCTTGTTTAATCATCACTGTATCAGTTAAGCTTTAGCTAGTTTAATTAGTTTATGAGATTGCTAATAAGGGAAATTTGGAAGAAGAATGTCTTTTCTTAGAAGAAAACATATCCCTTAAAGAGAAAAACTTTCCTCAATAAAAAAGACTATTTTGTTTCTTTGTAAAAACATTTTTTTATCGGCTATGCAACGGATGGTACATGCTTAGGTTATACATTTAAAATGCACTTTTCTACCTTTTAATTTTAAAGAAATGGAGTTATTGAAAAAAAAATTAGTGCAAAATTTCCCCATTAAGGTGAGACGATAATTTGTTTAATTTATTTATTTGCAATCATAAAGGTGTTATGAGAAATGAAAATCGCCGGTTCAGGCAAACAAAATACTTTAACTATCATGCTCACAAAAAGAAATTCGAAGCTATACCATAGGAGCTATAGTGTCTACCTAAAATACAATTTTAGGAGAAGGAAAGGCAAAGTTTTTATTTGTTATAATATAAAGGTTTAGTTAACCATACCTATAGATACAAATAATGATCTTAAAGCATATTATAATTCAAAACTGATATCATAATTAGTTTGCATTGAATCCTATTTTAAATAAAGTTAATGAACTATAAATAAATGACTATCTATTTACAAACGAGTGCTGAGAAAAAAAAATCTTTTTTTAGCAGATACAAGCATTTTTTTCCTTAATTAATTATTCAGCTTCTGAGAGTTTCCCGGATTACCTGTGGGTAACCACGTATCACAATTAAATTCGGGAAAACAGGAAAAAACAGTTTTTTAGAAAAATTCGATTTTTAATTGCTTTTTCCAGTGAGCGCTTCTTAATTACTTTTGATAATGACAGAAAAGCGGAATTAATTCTGCATCCGTTGATTTAAAAAGCGGGCCTCCAAACAGTGTTTGTGAAGGGTTTGCTTTTTTTTTTAGTTATACCAAATCTCTTTAGCTATCATATGAGTAATTTGCTACCCAATTTACTTTATAAAAAATTGAAATTATAAAAAAACATAAAAAGCTTTTTGTTTAAGATATTATATAAGATATTTACTTTTCTAGTATTATTTTAAATGTAGTAGCATCATGTTCTGATAATGCGGTAACGTATTTAGAGTACAAAATAATTTAATCCGGAAATTCTGGAATTTTTTGCATTCTTTGGATAAAAAAAATATAAACTCCCGCATCCCTCTTTCCAAGAGGGTTCTGCAAACATTGTTGTTACAGTAAAATTTGAATATAAATAAAAAATGAAGATAGCGAAAGGGAAATTCGTTTTAGAATGCAATTATTCAATAAGTTAAAAAGACTCGTATTATTAATCTTTTTTTAACTGTATTTATTTACAAGATAGAATTTTTTCGTAGGGAAATAAAAAGCACAGAAGAATTACTCCAACGCTTTTGTCAAAGAGTGTCGTTTGATTCTCATGAGAAAGTTTTATCATTAATCTCAGAAAATAGATTTTTTTAAAAATAGGTGACATTAAATTTCGCAATTCATATAGAAAAAAAAAATTCATATGCATATACAGGGTGTTGCCGAATTCGGAAAAGGTGATAGGAGAGCAAGAGGATAAAGAATCACCGTACAACATGGGGTCCCAAACGATGTTTAGGACTCATCAATCGCAAAAATATAAGGAGTCGGCGAACTTTTGGAAACTGTAAAAAATTAATAAAAAAAATACGAAAAGGTGTTTCAAATATGAATTTTTTTTAAGTGAAAGCACATTCTTGAAGGTTATTTTTCATGTAAGTAACATGCCGATGTGATGAACCAGGGGGTCGTAAATTATTGAAAACGAAAAAGTAGTTTAGAACCCTTATCTGCAAAAATATTAAAACTTTAAGAAAAATAAAAGCTTGAAAATATAAGAAATTTTATACTCCTTAATTTAATATAAGTCTGTAGTGTGAAAATTGAGGAGGTTTTAAGATATTCGAGAAAAACTAAAAAGTTTGCCAGGAAACATCGCTGCAACATCGGTACGGATGTTTACAGTGGGTGTTGCCAAATTCGAAAGATAAATTTAGAGAAGTGATAGTAGGCATTAAAGAGATTAAAAATTATCATAAAACATATGGTCGCAGGAGACGTTTTTTCTGTGAAAATCGCAAAAAACAGACATCGAAGAGATAATTAGCCTGTCGAAGAGAATGGCCCTTAGAATATAAGGATTTGGAACAAGGTATCCGAGAAGAAGTTTTCTCGTATCTAAATTTTCCATGCTTTCAAGGAATGTAAAAGCTGCGATCATTGCAGAATTGATGGTTCGAGGAATATAAAAGCAGCTTATATTCATTAAAGAGCAGTCCAGAATTGATAGTCAGTAAATTTCATTCGCAAACAACATGTTAGATATCACGAATGACGAATATCCGGATATGCATTTAATTTCGACCGAGCGAAAGGTAATGGACGGCAAGCACAAAGAATATATCAATAGCAATATCCAAGTAGGCGTTGTCCACACCATAGCACCTTTACAAATATTAATAGACGGTTGCGGGAGACATGATCCTTCAAAATAACGAGGCCAAATGCAAGGCTCCAACGCCTCAGTGGAGCAAAGTACCTTGTTTTCTTGCAGCACGTCCTTCTGGATTTACTGCAGGAAATACCGGCCATTGTGCGCCAGAACATGTGGTTAATGCAATTTCTCTGTCGAATTCGGCAACAACCTGTATAAAAAAAATCATCAGCATAAATGTTAAATCAGGCATTTAATGCCTTTATAAAGAAGGAGAAGAGTGATACGTATATGTAATGATTTCAATTTACCCGTTCTAATAGTAATTATTTCTCAATTATTCGAACTCTTTCTTTCTTTAAATTACTAGTTGTGGTCTTTCATTTTCCCGCAATAATTCTAAAATATGCTGAATCCAAAACGCTGTTTCAATGAATTTCTTTCTAAACATCTATATAAATTCAAATTATATTTCCATCTAGTCTTTTTACACGCCTTTCTGCTTTCTTATTCAGATCATAGCCGTAGCTTTTACAAAGAAATCTTAATAATGACTCAAAATTAAACTCTTTCCATATGTTATGATTAAGAATAAACTATATTGATAAAGAATTCCACATCTGCCTCACTTTAAATAAAAAAAAGATGTTTTACATATATGGAAAACCTACTCAATACTTCTAAATTAGGTACCTATGAAGGAATTACTAAAAGTTCATGATTATTTGTTAAAGGAATTATTAATATTTACGCCGGCGTCCTGGCATAGGGGTAGCGCGTGTTCCCCGTGATCTGGGCGTCCCGGGTTCGAGTCCCGGTTTGGGCATGGTTGTTCTATCTGTGAGATGTGTGAATGTGCCCTCCTGTAAAAAGGGGTTGTGAAAGCGAATGAATGATGCGTGAGTGGCAAAGTCGTACTCTTGGCCCTAGTTGGCGCTGCTATAAAAAATAAGAGGCGTTCCCCCTCAGGCTTAAATCGCTGTCTTCGTAACAGCGGGCTTGTCAGTGGCAAGTGCCATAAGAAACAAACAATTAATATTTACTCATATGAAAGAAAGGAAGTCCATGAATTCATCTAATCATTGTATTCTTCCAGTCATTGAATTACTCTAATCACTGAATTCTTTCTATTCACAATTACATTCAAATTATTTCTTATTTGCAATACATTCAGTAACTTATATTAAATATAATTTAAATTCTCCTCTTCATTCTTTATTTAAATATTAATAAAAATGATAAACCAGATTTCATTATTCTCATTAAAGGAAAAGCGAAAATTAAGAGATTTAAATTTCTAACCTAAAAAAAAATCCCTTCCTTCTCAAGAAATAAAAACGTTTCCAACGCACTTCAAAATATTTCTATCAAAGATTTCCACTTAAGAAATTAATTTATACATTTTCTGCTAAAAAAAGTATCAGGTTTGATTAAATAGCACTCATCCATCCTCATCGAATCAGAAAAATAAATCAAATTTAAAAACAAGTTTCTGAATGCTGATTTTACTTATTAATCATCCGTTTTTATTGCCGATCGATCTCCATTAAACTAAAAAAAAACATTTTATGAGTTGATTTATGAAGAACACGGTTCATTGACTAGTTAGTTTCTTTTTTAAAATGACTTGTTAACATGATTGAGATAATGAATTTTTCATTTCCAAGTGAGAGCGTTTCGAATATTTTAGATAGGATATATAAACATATATATCCTATTTTATATATTAACCTATTAAAGAGATATCGTTTTTTTTTTTTTTGCAGCATCTCTGCTTAGAATGAAATTGTCCAAATAATCGAAGCTCAACATAGAAAACAAAGACCACAGAGAGTTGGAAATTGTATCAGAAATTCATTCAAAGTGTCTTTCATATTTGAATCATAGAAATAATTAAAAATTTTCATTATCTTGTAAAAAGTTGAAGATAAAAAAATGATAAATGATGTATAAACTTCAAAAAATTATATCTTTGATTTTCACTTTTATTTTTAAATGGGCAATAAATTATGAAGAAATAGACGTGAAAAATATCCGATAGTCTTCTTTGTAGTTTATAAGAAAGTGCAAAAAGATCATGAATCGCAGCATTTCTGCAGTTATAGTAAAAAGTTTACTGCGATGTTTTCCACTTTTTGTCTTTTTGCACTGATAAATTTATTACCTTAAGAGCTTTCTCATTTTATTACATTTCAATTCAAATTAAGAAGTTAGATAATGTTGCGATTTAGTGAGCCTGAGAAAGAATGTGGAATTATTTCCATTAAATTTGAATATTTTACAAGGAATTGACTTCACCTTCCAACACATTTGACAAGTACTGAAGATAAGACTCTTAATTTGTCCCATCCCCAATGTTTAATAACACTATACCAACTCCAAATATCAAATATAATATATATATTTAAATTATTTTTTCCACGTGATATAAAAATGTCATATTAAGCCCCAAGCACATTTTAGGTCATTGATGTTAAATGCTTTAGAAACTACGTAATAATAACTAATAAGAAATATTAGTTTACAATGCTTCTTATTCAATTATTGATGTTCGAAAAAAATCATACTCCATTTAAACATTTTAATTTATAATGATTGCTTCAAACCACTCCACATCATAATTCAAAATGAAACGTGATTTATCAGTATTAGAATATTATTCTTATCAGGACAAATAATTTATGTAAGGTGGTATTTAGTTGTTTTTTTCCGATTAATATAAATTTTTATTTATTTATTTGATAACTAAAGATTGGAATTTCCCAAGTTTTGGGCGAAAAATCAAATTAAAGTATTTTTCTAATAGTAATGTAATCAGTTCTGTTGATAAATTCAATAAAGGCCTTCTCATCTCCAAAACTGGAGGGGAAGTAGCACATTTATTACAGAATATACGAGAACATTTCAAGGATCCCACTCCCTTTGTTTTACTTATGTTTATTTATTACGTAAAACTTAGTTCCATTGATTCCAGAAATCGATGCATCAATTATTTCCAAAGAAGTATGTGCTTTATATCCAGAAAAACAGCAACAACATCTCTTAAATCGCAGTCCATAAGCGTATTTATTTTTATTCTTTAACCGAATGAATATTTTATGTATAATGGCGCGGTGTGAAATAGGTTTATTCGCATAGCTTAGTATAACTTGCCAAGATGGATGGAAAATTGACCTTTCTCGAAAATCGAAAAAAAGTATTTCACATTGGGTCTGGTGTCATATTACAAATACTTTTGTTTCTAACCAATTTCTATTTTTGACTCTCTCAGTGCAGAGAAGAAAGTAATCGCATGCTTTTTTTAAATTAAATAAATTGCTTTTGATTTTTGGAATATGCTTTCATGATCAATAACCGTTGTTAGATTGCTATAATTTAATATCCATCAAACAATGCGGAAACAAGGATATAATATGAAGGCTGAGTTTGAATTTCGTTGTTGAACTACGTGGTATAAGGCAAGCAATACCCCGACCTATCCAGAGGCCATGTGGAAAACATGATGGGACCGCCTATGAGCAACCCCACCTACCAAGAAGGAACAAACGACATTTGACGATATGGGATACGTGAAAGCAACAAAGAACCTTCTAGAGAAATCGCTTCTTGGCTCAGAAAAAGAAAAGAAAAAAATCATTAAATTGTACATTACGTATTAAATTGTGAAACGCTAAAAATGCATAAAATATATTAAATGTACGCTAACTTTTTACTTTAGGAGAGAACCAAAGTCAAGAGCTTTGACAAAATGTCCCTAATAGAAGATTTAATGGCTGAAAGTTTTATGTGTTCTTCGAGATCCAGAGTCATTCAAGTTCTTGGACATCTCCGTCTGTGCACAGGCTTTGGTCAAGTGATTTATAGATCCTTCTTCAGTGCCACACTGACAAATCAAACTTTTGCCAAAGAAACGACTTTGATGCTCAGAAAATACGCCATGTCCAATGTAGACTTGATTAAGATAAAAATCGTCCTCAATTCTACGTGGTAGGATATTTCGTCTAAGGATAGAATTTCGATCAATATTTTGAAATAAACGGTATAATAAAATAATGTAGTCACTAAAATATTTTGGCACATGATAGTTTGAGATATGTTGCAAAAAAACTCCAATACACTCCAATTATTTTCTCAGCGCGTATGTTTACATTATTAAATGAAATGAGAAGGCATTTTTTTCTTTTGTTCGCCATTTTTATTAGAAAATTAATACCATCAGTTATGTCATGGATATAGAGATTGGAATTTATCATGATTGTATACTCTGCCATTAAATATCTTTATTTATTGCCACTTGGCCACATCTTCCAATTCTGGTTTGAAATAATAATTTAAATTGATAACTTTTCTTCATTTGAATTGTTGATATGTAGCAGTTTAGTTTAATTATATGAACGTCTCGTTTTAAGAAAGCACTAGGCCTATTTTGAGAAGAAACTCGTGTTGTTATGCAATAAAATTCAAAGAACACCCAGACCGAAGTCTGATTTGAAACGACATCCATCGCCATGACAGTTACGAAAAATTGGTGACAATCCTGAGCTATTAAATTCTTCCCGCTGAATAACAAGACACATTTTATCGCTTCAAGGATGTCTTTTCCAAAAGAATCAATTCAGCAGCTCAATTCTGATTTGGAGAGCTTTTTGTGTACTTTTCAGAAAATATACTCACCAAGTTTAGAAAGAGATATTCTATTTGACAACTTCGAAGAACATTTTGATTTTTGAAGAGTATTTGAGAAAAAGAAGTTGCATTACTAGAATCGAACAGAAATGCCTATCTGTTATATATTCCTTTAAAAAGACGTAACAGCTTGACACTGCACTCTGTAGGTCATTGTATGAATCTCTTTCTTTCATCAAAGAATGCTTTATTTATAATTTTTTTTTCATCTGAGCTTCTGCTGAAATGTTGATTAGCTTAACTCATTAAAATTTAAATTCTGAACAAACTCTGCATAATTGTAATCTAAATTTATTTGAAAGCTCGATGATATTTATCTTTACAGTTACAACTTTCTGAATATAAAGGCGATTTAAAATTATCTTAAAAAACAATGTAGCTATCGCAGAAAATTATATTTCAAACATATATTGTAACGAAACTTGTTCTAACTTGGACGGACTGAATGGCTCAGTGCTATAAACTGAAAGTTCACAAGTTCGTATCTGACTGCAGGCAAGTTGCCTAAAAATTGTTTTGTTATTGATTTACTTTCTGTTATTTTTCGTTTGTTCTATAATGCTCTTATAATTTCTGCATCTTTCTAAATTTGGAAAATGCGAGTCATTTCTTCTTGTGGATAAAAACAGATGTAAGGTTTAGTTCCTTGAAAAAAGTCTCGAGTTGAGATTAGAAAGTGTTATATTTTACTTAAGTTAACACACGGTTTATCTACACTAGCTTCATCTACAGTACAATATTTCAATAAGGCTTCCTCAGCTTTGTGCCATAAAAATTTATTCTATTATTGATGCACCTTTTTCTGATAATTCCCAAAAGTAAGTACTAGTTAAGTTAAAAATTTTCATAATCTCTTCTTTTTCTTACAAAAATAAGCAGTAGTAAAGATTATTAACACAACTTTTATTTCAAAATATCTTATGATTATAAAAGTGAGAATCTGTGAATGAAAATATGATATGGATATAAGCCTAATTTTAAAAGTAATTCATGTAAACGGAATTTTTGGTCATAACCAGATATTTATTTGAGGATCCGGTTTTAAATAAGGACTTTTACAGATTTGAATGTAAAACGGATTCTTTTCAAAAGAAATTCGATCTGATAGTATCGCAAATCGCCTAAAAATTATCATTTTGAGATGGAAAATATTTGAAAAATGTACGAGATAATTCAATGAAGAAGACGCCAATTTTTATATAATGAGGTAACTGTTCAAGGTTTTGTCATAGTCATGAGCCAAGAAATCAACACAAAGGGAAAAAGTCAAAATTTCATTTTTTAAATTCCCATGAAAACCTTTAAAGCTTCATTTTTATAAAAGCACTGACAAATCTACTGGCATTAATATTAAGAGCTCGTTTTTTTAAGCTTTAATAAAGCATCATTTCTTTTCTTTTTTTTCTACTTTACATTTTTTTATGATTTTCTCTAGATGAACTTTTCTGGAATTTCAATTAATTGATATTGATTCATTTTAGTAACAAATCCTTCATATTTAATCAACAATTGTAAGACTAAATTGAAGGAAGGTGTACCTTCTTCCAGTTCCAATCCTAATTTATTAAACATTCTGTTTTCTTAATCGGTTTCTACCAGTCTAATAAAATTAATGGTGAATCACTGATGGTGCGGTTTCATTATTCTCTGAACCTCAGTAATTTCTTTTCTATTCACTCACCATTAACTACTCTTAAAGTAAACAAACTTCCATTACCTGATTGGTTACCCGAAAGTAAAATCCCTGCGAATGGAGAACGACTTCTTTAAATTGCGAATTAGATTCCTTTCAAGACATCGAATATCGAAGAAAGATAAAAGACCACAGAAGTTTCAAGAAACACGCGGAATCGAAATTCAATTTTATAGCCTAAGTACAACATGAAATAAAAGTTACTTTGTATAAATCAAAAATAGGCTGAGATCAAAATTTATGAAACACATTTTGTTCTGCTCAGGTGTAATCTTGAATTCTTCTGCCAATCATTTAATTCGTGTGTTTCGGAAAATTTATTCATACACCAAAACTTGCATACAGATATTGTGCAAAGGCGAAAATACTGTTTTTTCTACAAAGAAAGGAAAAGGAAATTTATATGTGGAATCTACTAAGTAAAAAATTTTCAGTAAAAGAGGTATTGATTCCTACAAAAAATTACTATAATTTCTTATCTTACTTATCTTTAAACTTTTGTTAGAACGTGAAGGTTTTCCCAGTCTCAATTTCTTTTGGATTTTCATCAAAGTTTTTCATCAAAGCCTATTGATGAAAGAAGACATTCCGAGAAATTCCGGAAGATGAAATTTTACTGAATATTTCTTATTGATGTTTTTCCCATCGTTTTTTAACACCTATGGAAAAGAGAAACACAAAATAATTATTTAATTTCAGTTATTGATAGATTTTTATGACATATTTTCATAGAGAGCAAAAGCTAAATATACATAGGAAAAGTCATTTAAGTAATACAGATTAAAAATAAATAATTCAACCACCATCAAGAATGCAATGTCTAGAAAAAAATTTTCAGTGAACGATAAGAAATTGACAAAAACTGTAATAAGTGCAATGGAATATTAGTTAATTATAGGAATATCAATAAAATGATTGAATATACACACTGCACATCGCATAGACACTGCCAGTATTTTATCTAAAAATCTAATATTCTTTTGGTTACTTATTTCACCTCGATATTATATTTATTCTATTTTTATCTAGAAAATTGGATGAGAATTTTAAGATTCTGCCGAAGTATTTTCATAACAATGTACGAAAACAAGATATTATAAATTTATGTATATTGTGTCACAAATCTTGATTTAAAAAAAGAATGTGTTTGTATAAATCATCCAAAAGGAAGAAAAATTGAACTGGATATCTGTAATAGAGAAATCCCATAGAAAATTACATCAGATGATACAGTTGGAAGCAAGAATCAAAAGCAAATATCAGAAACAAATCTTTATGAATGACTTGAAACTCAAAGAAAACTAGGACAGGAGTAGGGAGATTAGAAAAAAGAACTTATTCTAAAAAGTATATGTGTATTTTTTTTCTCCCTTCTTTCCCGGGAAGAGCAAAAGAATGTCTCCTACTACCCCTCAGGGCGCCAAAAATCTTTTTCTTCCAACTCATTGTAGAGTCGGTTCATGCTTAAAATGTTTTAAAATTTTTGCCGCATAAAACGGAAAGTTTTCGGAAAGGACAGATTCTGAAACAGGATTTATGTAAACTGAAAAAGACATGTTTTTGAGCTTTTCTTTAAAACGACGTGATAAAAGAAGCTTTATAGAGATGCGTGTGTATTTTTCTCACCAGCTTTATATCTGGCTGGCAAAATATTTGATTCAAGTTTCACTTTGTAATTTTTGATCCTCTCGATCTTTTAAGCAAATGGCAGAAGATTTCAAAGTTTTTATATTTATTGGCAGAAAAAGATGTGAATTGTTTGTTTTGTTATTTTTAGTGTGTCTTCCATAACTTATAACTTCATAAAATTCTTCTTTTCAAACATTCTAGTTTTAAAACATCTTGGTTATTACAATTCCTGTTATTCTGTTCATCATATTTTATTAATCTTTGGTGATGTTAAAACTGCTCATCTCTAAAATTGTTTTTCAGAGAACATTAAGAAATAAATATCGTTTGCTTAAGACCGTGAAAAGGTGAATTTCATTACAGCAATTAAATAAATACATTACTTAAAGAAACAATTCTATTTTATACATAATTTGTTCACGTCACTTATAACCTCTAATTCAAATACTTCTAACCGTTCATGTTCTAAATTGCATCCTTATTCTCGAACCATACCCCAAGAAACTTTCTAAAGGAAATAACATGCAACCACGGCAAATGAAAGTCTTTCGAAATCCTAGCATAGAATTTCAGTCAATTAAAAATCGGCTCTAAAATCACTCACACTCATGGAGTAGAAAATATGAAGAACATATTTCCTTATAAATTGAAAATTCCTTATAAATTATAACATAGAAATTTCGTGTTGTGTTGTACCAATCTTTCGTTCAGATTGTACATATTTCTATTATGAATTAAGTTGATATTAACTGTTCTGTCAGATAGGTTTAAAAATCTATCATAGCTTTCCAGATAAATAATGGTATGTTCATGTGTATAATATGCATATTAGTTAACATCAAATTATCGTTGGAAATGTTTCATTTTAATCTATAGTGAATTTGGTTTAAAATACAAATATAGACGTGATTGAATATATTTGGGCAGATACTTCCAGAAGGAACTTTATTGTTATGATTTCAAAAATAATAATTTGATGTTTAAATCAGTTAAAAAAGTAGAAGTCGAAACAATTACTTCCCTTATTCTTAAAACTTTTATTTTATCCTCTTAATTTATTATATTAGGATATAAGCAATAAGAAAGATTCCAAATTAGATGGAAATTTTCTTCTTTTGAGGGTCAATCCCTTGAACAGATTCTGAAGACGAAGATATAGGGTTCAGTTTCCTTTGAAGGATTTATTTTTGAGGCGTTTGAGAAAACATAAGTCTTATAGCTAAAACCAAAAGTGCTTAAAAATCTCTACATTTTTTTTTTTTTTGAAATTTTGTTCAGCGATACATTAATATTATATATACAGTGGCTCCCAAAATTGAGTATACACTATACTCTTTCTTCTTTAATTTTATTCTTTTTGATCTTAAAATTCCTATTTATGGCTAATATTTATAAGAACGACAAAATATACATTAACAAAAGTATTAGGCTAAAAAAGAAAAAACAGAAATCAATAATATTTTTATTACAGTCATTTTTATGTCAAAGTTACAAATTCCAAAGTCACAAAATTGAGTATACACCTTATAAAATATGCGACTTGACTACTATTATTTATTTTCAAATGAATAAGTAATTTTTTTTTACTTTAACTGGCAATCATTGATTTCCGAGCAGAAACAAACGCTTTGGTTATCATAATGAGTTCCAGAAATGTAACAAATGTTGAAATTCGGAAACTTGTTATTCGATTGTCTGAAGATGGCAAATATCTACGAGAAATTGCAAGGGGAATTCAACGCAGTCCCGGTTTCGTTCAAAAAATTATCCAGCAGTATAAAATGTATAGCCAAATTGTTAATAAACCTGGAAGAGGAAGAAAAGAAATCCTCAGTATCACGACCAAGAGAAGAGTTATTCGTGAGGTAGCAAACAATCCTAAGGTGAATGCTACAAAAATTGCTACATTTACTTCAAGAACAATTGAAATAGGTGCTTCTGCAGAAACAATTCGAAGAGTAATCTGAAAAGCAAATTATAATGGTCGCCTAGCCAGAACAAAACCATTCATTTTCAAAGTAAATAGAGAGAAAAGAATTTCATTCGCTAAAAGTCATATTTCAAAACCTCTGGACTTCTGGAATCAAGTAATATTCAGTGACGAAAGTAAGTTCAATGTTTTTGGTAGTGATGGTCGATGTTATGTTTGGAGAAAGCCCAATTCTGAACTTCCTTCTAAAAACACCAATGCTTCTGTCAAGCATGGAGGTGGTTCACTTCTTGTATGGGGCTGTGTGTCAGCAAAAGGAGACAAAATCAAATATTTGGATACATTGAAGAACAATTTAAAACAAAGTGCCCAGAATTTGGGTTTAGGGTCAAGTTTTCTGTTTCAACAAGATAATGACCCGAAGCATACAGCTAAAATAGTTGAGTTATGAGTGTTGTATAGTTGTAAATTGCAATTGCACACCCCTCCTCAATCTCCAGATCTCAATGTGATTGAAAATTTGTGGCATAATTAGGAAAATCAGTTCAAAAACACAATATTAGAGGCAAGGAACACTTAAAAAGAGTATCACAAGAAGAATGGTCGAAAATATTCGGCGAAACAACTCAAATTATTGTCAACTCAATGCCACACCGTTTACAAGCTGTTCTAAATGCAAAAGGATGTGCAACAAAATATTAATTTAGCCTTTTCTCTTTTTGTTGACAGAATTTGCTAGATGTATAATCAATTTTGTGACTTCGGAATTTGTAACTTTGACATAAAAATTACTGTAATAAAAATATTATTGATTCCTCCGTTTTGTTTTTTAGCCTAATATTTTTGTTAAAGTATATTTTGTCGTTATTATAAATATTAGCCATAAATAGGAATGTTAAGATCAAAAAGAATAAAATTAACGAAGAAAGAGTATAATGTATACTCAATTTTGGGAGCCACTATATATATAAAAGAGATTCTTTTTGAAGGAAATATAAGAATGGGATAAAACGGTTGAAACGGTAACCTTTAATAATTCTATTACAAAATTAATAAAATAATTCTAAATTAATTTATCATGTTCAAAAACAAAACGTTTAGACAAACTTTCCAACTATGTATTAAGAAGCATAATACTTTCGTATAACAAAAATCTTAATAATTTGAATTAATCTATACAAAAACATTTTCTTCATACTGCACATTACAAACATATAAACCAAACTAACTCAAATAATTTTAAAAGCCAGTAGCATCACCTGAACATATAGAATCCAGAAATATCAATAAACATAGCGTGCATCAAAATAGCTGTTATATCCGTTATTCCCTTAATTATTGCAATTAAACGTGCTGCTAATTGCAAAGTGTCATCAAAACAATTACCCAAATGTATGGAAATGGGTTTTTGTTAAGGGTAAAAAATAAAAAGTTATAAAAATTCATTTTTTAATAGCCTCCATAGCCTAAAAGTTTCAGTGAATGAAGTATTTTTTCCCTAGTCACTTTCTTACACTTACATTCAAGTTTCATCTGTAAAGTTTTCTATTTCAGTAAAAAAACAAATTTGTTAATTTAGATCACTTTCCCATACCTCTGGCCGATGTTTAAACGAGCCCTTCACTATAGTTTTGGGGCATAATATATGCAATATGAAAGATTATTAAAAAACGGAGTTTCTAAATAACAACACCTTTTTGATATATATAAAATTGCATTTTCTAAATAATATTCGTGTATGCGCAATTCTATTCATCATTTGTGACATATAGACACAAGTGATGAACTTGTGTCTGTATGTCAAGACGGAATTTGTCGTCAAAAATTAACAGAGCATGTACTACCAAAGGCAATTTATCACTTAGTTCAGACAAATTGTCAATCAAATTTAACTGAATGTATCGGTAACCATTTAGTACACTATTGTACAAAAAGGAACAAAGAAAAGAAGTTTTAGAAAGACATGAAGAATGGATTTTTAGCATTCCAAAAATTATAATTATTAGGATTAATCTTTCTATATTAAAGAGATATTCGTCTTACAATTTTTCAGGAATGAAGGGTCTTTTTTGCTTGAAATAAGTTGCGATTGTAAAACTCTAGACTTCGATCAAATGGTTGTCGATGTAATCGTTATAATAGTCTATGGATTTCACGAATGCTGTATGTTTGCCATTTTTTAAAATTGAAATATTCTCTATAGTCATTTTTGGAATGTTAAGCTCTGAATTGACTCTTCAGGTTTTAGCAAATGTAGACTCTTAGACTCTTCATGTTTTAAAAATATGTCAAAGCAGCAATTTCTTTGTTATTTGTATAACGCTCCTTTCTAGGGAAGTAAGGATCCTGCTGTTTGTTATCGCTAAACTGATCTGTAAGCATACTTCCTAGGATGCCTGGATTCTGAAAGTGTATTCTTCTACAATAAGGCCAGTATTATTATCACCTATAGAGAATAAATCCTTAAGCACCTCCAACGTAAAAGTCTTCAACCTGAGAAACAGAACCTCGATTTCTATGGCTGAAATATTTGCAGTTAAAGAAGCAGTTCACTATGTGATTAAAATCAATGTTCTAGGTATTGAAATTATCACCGATTCTGTATCATCTATAATGGCAATACTATCTACACAAAAAGAAAACTATTAATGAATTATTAAGAAATTAGATTATCTGATACAATATTAAAATCCCCTTCTTCTGGACTAAAGCTCATTTTGAATACAGAGGTAAGGGAAGAGAGGGTGAACTCTATAAAACTATACCAGCAAAAGAACCAGTTGATTACCATTTGGCTAAATTGAATCAGTTGAAATCACATAAGGCACGACTCTTCATAAAACTAGAAACATGTATCTGCGGATGCATCGAGAGTCGATTGAACATACTCATTTGAAATGCCACATCTGCGAAAATAAATGGGCCTTGTGACCAAAAACATGGAAAATTTTGGATATGAAAACCTCATATTCATTTCTTTTTTCTTTAACTACTCTAATGAAATGGATCACATGATCATGGCAGTTAAGCCTCACTAAGTTGATCTACCTCGCTGATTACCACTCTGACTTATTTGAATTATTTACTTGTTTTTATTTAAACTTATTTTATTACTTATTCCCTTTTATTAGCTTTATTATTATTCAAAACTACTATCTTCTGATCCATATGCATTGCTATTTCTTATTTTGTTTATGTATTTACTATATTTATTTCTTTTTATTATTTATTGATATTTGTTTTCATTATTTATTCTTACTTATTTTATTACTTATGTCTTACTCTATTGATATTTAGGTATGCTATTTTATTATTTTGTTTATATTCAGTGTATTACACAGTTTTAGTCTCTTTCTTTATATGTGTGACTTTATGGCAAATGATGTCTATATATATTTTTATGCCATTGTATTTTTACGCTGAGAGATTTGTGTTAAAGCGGCTTTTCCTTTCCACTTTGAACACCTTAGACCAGATCGCAGTTTCTTAAATGAATGTCCAAATGAAATTAAATGAACCAACGCACGCAGAGAGAAAGAAAACTAATATTTGCTTTTATTAGTAGTAGTTGAGATTGTGCATTGTTGACGTATCGAATGGTCAGTCTTCTGAAAATCCATTCAGCTCCTTCATGCATCGGAATAGCCTGCAGACCAATAGAGATTCAGAAAAAGACAGAAGTCAAGAGAAAATACATCGGTGGTTTGTTTTCCTTAACAAAAAATTGCTTTCGGATTGTCACTTCGGAAGTCGGATTAAACGAACTGATTGTTTCAGTACAAGATAAATAGAAGGAAAGAATGGAAGAATAATCGTTGAATTCTATTGAAGAGAATACTAAATTAACAAAATGCATTGCATCGCTATTGTAACATTCTTTTTTCAAAGAAAACACAAAATTCATCGTATTGCTATTATACACACATTTATTTCACTCTGCCACAAAACACAAAATTCATCGTATCGCTATTATTCACATATTTTTTTTTCACTGTACCACAAAATTCATTGCATCCTGATAGTATATAAGAAAATTGAAGGAAGAATTTGCTTCACGGTTTTGCGACATGCGATTTCGTAACGCAGTATAGGATACTGAGTGAAAATAAAAACGCATTTTCCTACCATCGACGATGTATGAAGCAAACGGTATTTGCCTATGGATCGTCAAGACGACAACAGTATATATATTTTTTACTCGTAAATAACTTGCTATAAACTATGTTTTTCTTTATTTGAAACAATCGCCTTTTATGATCAGCTAGCCCACCGGGAATATTGATTGCATCTACTTTCAATTAAAATTCCATGTTTATTATTTCTCCAAGAAGATATTTTAAGCATCAAATTTGAGGTGCCAATTTAATAGCTTACAACTGTTATTTTATTCTATATAGAGAACATACTACCATAATTAAGTGCAATGACATCGTAGTGTTACTAGGAGTAATTCTCTTAGTAATCTATATTAACTTCGAGATACTGTAATCACAAACTGACTACTGCAACCCGCCGGAAGGCATAAGAAAAAGCTAGAATGACCGGACCACCACGACAGCACCATTAGTGGGAACAGTGGTTGGATCCTAAGGGCCATCGCCTGCTATGGTACAACTCTTCGCTGTGCGATGTGAGGAGCCGGACACCCACCTTTTCGTGTACCCACAGATGTGGCGAGAAACAACCACCATACCGGAATGTTCTCATCCTCGGTTTCGAGGTGCCCCCTGTGGAACTCGAGGTACCGCAAATTCACTTTATTATTCGACGTGCAAACTTTACAGATATTAAACAAAATCCTTCTTCCTTACTTTCAACAACAGAAAAAAAATTACGCAATTATATATTTTACGAAATAAAGAAAATTGTTTAATTTTCAGTTCAAATAGGAAATCTGTTTTTTTTTAATTATATGTAAAACAATATTTTTAATCAATGTAATTTTCAATTTAAGGAGATTTTTTTTTGTCGTGTGACTATTTAAGCCAAATTTTGCGCAATAGCCTCTGAGGGTAAAGACGCCTGAGCACCCGAGGGCTGAAGTCTGACTTCTAGCTCAAATGAAGATAGCACACACACACTCGCTTGCACGACTCCTTTTTACAGGGGGGGGGGGCTCATTCACGCACCTCACAGATAGAACACAGATGAAGAACAACCATGCCCGAACTGGGACTCGAAGCCAGGACGCCTTGATCACGGGGAAGGCACACTAGGCCAGGACACCGGCAAGGAGAAATTTGTGCGGTAAATTAAGTAAGTATCATTTAAAAGTTTTTTTTTACATCTTAAAATCTATGTAAAATCTTAAAATCGATCCAAAAGTCAAAAATGATGTTGCAGTATTTGGAAGTTATTGGAAAGGAATGTCAAAATTTCAATAAATTAATTAAATTTAAGAATCCCTCTTTCTGAAGTACACATCGTCACCTTCTAAAGTATATCTCTACCATGTTCGGAAGCTATGGGTAAAACGACTAGTCCATCGAACACCAACAAACGCACATTCCTTTTTATTATTGTTAGAGATACACTATTTGTGCTAATCAAAGGACGCTGTTTCTTCTGTAGATCAGACGTGTACACTTAATATTATTTATGTGCTGGACACACAATCGAAAGCAGCAGTTCATGAATAAAAAAAACTATAAATAAAGTAATCATAAGAGACTTCTGTTGCAGATCTGTGCTCTCGTTCGACAGGCAAGTAATGCAAGCAAAATCAGAGAAAACCGTTGCTCAATTATTAGCAGTTAATCCCTGACATCATTTTTTGTACAACATAAGTTTAATTAAGCATTTCTGCTGACAAGAAATAACGTGATCCAGAAGAAATCTAACCTGCCTCGAAGAACTGGATAAACCGAAAAAAAAAGAGGTTATTTTCTTAGCGACGAAAGGGAGTTTCTCTCTTAATTTTATTAGACAGGATAGACGCCAAACAGAAAGACAATTACTTCTAACAAAAATGTATATAAAGAATGTGGCCCTGTGCATCGACAGATAATCAGAAAAGGTTCGATGTGCGCTTTCTGTAGAATGGACGAATAAAATATTCTATGAAAAATACAGATACAGATTGTAGATTTTCTAAGATTGTATTTTATTGCAGTTAAATTATTTCGTTTTTATTACACGACATCAGCATTTCTCATATTCATAAAAATAAAGTGCTTTCAATGCTTGATGTGATTACAAAGAATCATTGAATTGAAACCTGCTTTATTTATTACAATATTATAACGATGACTAATCACTTAATTTTTTAGTTTTAGTTTTGATTTTTAGTAACGTCCCGTTATAAAGTAACACTATGACTATTTTGGAATATGCTTGTAATTTTGAAATGCGGTCAGATGATGGGTATAACACCTGAACTGACCCCTTCTGTGGACTAATCATAGCTGACTATTCTTACCCACCCGAAGATAC
The DNA here is from genome assembly GCF_947563725.1 of Argiope bruennichi. Lineage (NCBI taxonomy): Eukaryota > Metazoa > Arthropoda > Arachnida > Araneae > Araneidae > Argiope > Argiope bruennichi. The sequence goes on along the minus strand of NC_079155.1, from coordinate 125,294,784 downwards.
ACGGAAAATTCTGAATGACCCGATCTCCGTGACAACACAGGTAGGAATTAAAGTTAAGTGGTATGGTAGCCCCCCCCCTCCTCAGTGCCAGTAAGAGGCACTTCCGTTATCAGTAGAGGGTAGACACCCCACACCGTTTTCTATATACATCAGGGGGGCAAAAACCATTCCAGTAATTTTTCATCCCCATATATGGGGTGTTCTACTTAGTTGGGTAGAATTATAGCAAAAGAAAATAATATTTTACAAAAGTCAGAAACATTTAAAGTTTCCGAAAAATTATATATGTCTTGTATGTGCTCTATTTTTGTGACGCGATATGTAAATATACAATTCACTACAGGGAGATGCTGTATGTTCATGATCAATGAGTGAATTTATTGTGACATTTGTCTGTGGTACAATTATAGACCACGGCAATATAAAATGCTCCAAACAATAATTGACTGTCAAATATCCTGTGAATGGATACTCTAGATTACCCATGAAATATTAGTAATTCTATCCACTATACTCTCTGAAACCAGAAGGAAAAGGTCTCTCCGAAAAATTTTCTGACACTCTCCAATGAAGGTCTCAACACTAGTAGCGCATAGATATAGTACGATATTGTATGATATTAAACAATATTCGCAATATTGTATAATATTGTTGAATATTAAATTAAATGATATAATATTGCACAATATTGTGTAATATTATGACTACACAATATTGTATAATACTGCGATTACACAATATTGTATAATATTGCGCAACAGTATGTGCAACCTGAGGACCCACCGCATAAAATTACAGATCTTGGATAAGGCCATTAGCGAACAATAGTTACTAAATATAGGTCTTTGGCGTAAATCTAGTATTTTTACTGAATCTATCAGACGAATATGTATTTTGAACATCTTTTCTACCATCGAATGACATCTGAATGTGACGCAAAACTGTAGCTGTGATCATACCGAATTTCAATGATTTCAATTCAATTCGTTTGTGAGTTATTGCACAGACATGCATGGGAAAATACAGACCTTCAGACGGTCCATTCTTTGTCATATTTATCTCAACAATTGATAAAAATCTTTATTCTAGATGCTAAACATGTGTACCAAATTTTACCAAAATTTTTATGGTTCCTTGCGTTACGGACTTCACTCGTAATGGAAAAGTCAGGCAGCCAAACTTCCTGAAACCATTCAAATTTTGATAGAAATCTACAAATTGGATCTTTCCCATATCTTAAATTTCACTCTTTGATATTAAAGCATTTTAAGTTACCTTTTTCAGAGGCAAACATAATGCCAAAAATTGTTTTTATTGAAGTCGGGTAGATTTGAATTGTGAAAATTCATCAAAAGCACGATTCCGAATTTTCTGGCAACTATAATATTTCTTATACGACCAAGTAAAAAAAACAAACACTTTGGAATTTCTCAATTTCTTTATGCAATCAGTATCTTGCAATTTTTGATGAGCTCTGCTGGTTCGTTCAACTACTAGTTTTGTGTTTTCCTCAATATTTGAAGTATTTATCAAGCGATGATGATCTTCACGTATTTTAAGATTCGGCTACCTGTCATTTTTAAATATGCGAGTCAAAATGCAAATCTCTTCATTTACTTTTACTGCTTAACATAAGATTGAGTTTGATTCTATTTAATGAATCATTTGGAAAAATTCTTTATGTTCTAACCTCAGTTGATTGATTGGATGTTTCTGACGCAAGAGCCATGTTTGGCCACGCTGCGCCAAGCTTATGGTATATAAACAGGTTCAAGGTATAATGATCTAACCCTAGATAAAAGAGTATAATTCATGTAACTCTTCTTCTACTTCTTCGTAATAAAAGAGTGTAACTCCTTTTTTTTAATTAAACTTACTTTGCAGTTCCTTTCAAAATACGGTAATCAATTTGTCATTCGCTTTTATTTTGGATTTGTACACTAGTTCGTCATATAATGATTTCTTTCTTTATTTAAAGAAAACATTCACTTAGTTAATGGAGAAAAAAACCCAGCTTAAAGCATAAGAGAAAGCCATTTCTTCATATTTAATGAAAATGTAGGTGCCAAATTTAAGACTAGCCATAAAGTTAGTTTTATTGTCTATCGCCTTTTAAGTATCGATTAAAATATCACGTAAGAAATTTTCAAACGTGACATGAAAGTAAAATAGTCTTTTGGAACCTAAGCATGGTAAAAAAAGCTCCAATCACATAATTGTCGCATCAGCATTAAGGGAGAAAAATACCTTTTCGTCCTTGTATCTGCTTGGAATAGGTTGACAGACAGTGACAGTGACAGTGACTTCCTGTTTAAATTTAGTGGCACATATTTTGATTTATGAAATTTTACAGCTTTCAGTATATATAGAAATACGATAAAAATATTTGAGACATTCCAATGCACATAACAGCTGTTTTTTTAAACAAATATTTCATAGTTTCTGTGCATGCAAAAGACAAGCCTACTTTTTACTTTTACAAGTAACGTGTTAAATCTTATTTAAACTTAGCGAATATTTTATTTAAGTAACATTCTTTAAACGTTTTGCAATAAAAAATATCATTAATAAAATGAAAGTGAAATTCTGATTTATTAATTAACATTATTTTTGCTTCACGATTTATTTTAAAATAAGAATATAAAAAAATGTCATCAAGACGGAAAAGGGATTTCATTTTTATACAAAATTGCTTTATACTTGCACAAAAAAAAAAGACTTCAGTTCAATTATATTTTTAAGAAGATTAGATTATGTTTACAATTAATTAACCAATTATAGTATTTCTAATCATTAAACATTTACGATGAATATACTAATAATTTTCTTTGCTAAAGGGTTTCTTCAATTAATTATTACAACAGATTGCATTTGAGATACTAATTTAGCTGTTGCAAAGATAATCAATGATTAGTTGAAATTGCACAAAAAATTAATTATTCTTATTACTGAACGTACGATGGTGAGGATAATACATTTATAATAAGTGAATCTCTGAGTAGTTAAAAAGCGAGTTTCTTGGGTTTTAAGCTTTGAAATGTAGCTTTTATATTTCAAAATAAATTTAAAAAAACAAACAGAATCGGCAAACATTTTCAAAAGAGACGATTGATTTAAAAAAAGCAGGGTTTTTTTTCAAATTTTATTAATTGGTTTCCACGATTTGTATTTTTACACTTCAGTTTTTCTAATTCTTAATTGTATCAAGAAACAGAATATCAAGAAGAAACTTAATTATTAAACAAGAATTCTTAATTATATCAAGGAGCGTCAAAGGAATCTTTTAACACTAATGAAAGAGATTTTTAGTCCTAAGGAATATTTTATCAACTTTTGGCAGAATTCCATTAAAAAATTCTTTCATTCTTCCTTTCATATGAGATTTTTTAACAGTTTTATTTAATGGGAGATTTTTTAGACTTCACTTTTTTCAATGTACGTCTTTACTTATAATAAAGCCGAAAGTGTGTGTGTTTTATTATGTGTAGATGTGCTACATGCTAGAACCTTTGACTTAAGAGTTACCAGACTTGAAATATACGTATTTTCGAGGGCAAAAATGTGCATCTCGGTGCATTTTTTTTAATGGATTTAATTAATAAAAAAATTGAGGAAAATGTTGGAGTTTTCTCCCCATAATTTCCAAAAATATTACTAAAATAATTTTTTCGTACCATAAAAATCTAAATATTTTCTTTTCAATTTTGACAATTTTTTACCACATAGACTTTTTTCTATTTTTAATGCATTTAAAAAAAATATTTTGACCCTATATCGGAAATATGTTTCATATAAAATCGAAAATATTTTTTCATAAATACATTACACGTATATGCGAAAAATTAGGTTTTATCAATGAGTTATTCGCACATTGCCAGTTAATATTAAGCATATACATGCAATAGGAAAAATAGTCTAAATGAATCAAATAATAATATTTTATGCAGTTTGAATCAATGAATGATCTGATGAGCTGTGAATGTTAAATTTGTATACAGATAATCGACCCTTTGAGTCATATTTAGTAAAATATTCTACATTACATTAAAAAAACATTACATAAAAAAAAGGTTCACTTTTTTACGATAAAAACTGAATGAGTCATGAAAATTTGAATATTACTATTCCATAAAAACTCTCCATTTTAGGCCACTTCACTGACCGTCTGTAAGAAAATATGCTGTCCAGAAATTCCCCGAGGCTGATTGGGCTAAAATACTGAAATTGTCAATTGTAATCAAAATAATAAAATGTTACGTTTACTTCTTCGTCAATTCGTTTTTTTTTAAATTTCTCAAACTGTCTTTTGAGAGTTTTCTTTCTAAATAGACTGAATACGCCTCTCATTGCAAAGATTTTCACATTTAGTCACGAGCTCTGTAATTGCTGTCGTTAATTATCAGTTAATCAGGAAAACAACTTACTGAAAGAAACAACTCTTTTATTTATTGGATTAGTCTGGGAAGAATTCCTAAGACTATTTTTATCCGTATTCTTTAGGGAGAGTGTTTTCATCCTGTGTTGACAAATAGAGCAAGTGAGGCGAGACGCTTGCATGGGTTGGAATAATTAATGATCGAAGAGATTCAAAGACTCCGTCATAACAAATTTAATAGGATACTTGCGCCAAACTTTTCGTTCGATCAAAAGTGATTCCTCACTGTGAAAGATTGTAAAGTGATGATTTTGTTAGAAATTACCATCTAGTTAAAGTTGGTCATTCACGAAAGAATCAGGCAATTCCTTTCTTCCACTCTTTTTTTTTTGTTCGAAAAGATTAGAAATTTAAATGAATTCTATTTATAATGTAGCATATTTACATTATTGAATCAAAAGTTAGAGGTAATGGAAATGAAGGAATACTTTCATTGATATTATTTAATTAATTATTTGTTTTATTATACAAATTAATTAAAAAATGTGCATTCATTATTTACTATTTGAATTTATTATTATCTTTTCACTATTTTTAATTAATAACTTATTAAAAGATTTGTAGCCTTGAATAAATCTTTTCGTGATCATGAATTTATATTTTTTTTTCTTAAATTGTTTCCGACACTTTTAGATCATTGTTTAAAATTTATATACTCCGGTTTTAAGGTATGTATCATATTTCACCTCATATTTTTGAACATTGCAATATAATTAATAAGGAATTTCTGGAAGATATAAACATAGACATTTTAAACCTAATTTATTTCATTATTTGCTTTTTAAAAATGGGTGAAATAAAGGGATAGAAACGTCTAAATTTATATATTTTAAAAACTCTATTAAATCTATACATAAGCAAGACAAATTGAAATAATTTAATATAATAGTTAAAATAATAAAAAGTTTATAAGATAAAATCACGCAAAAAATGTATTTTTTTATTAGGTATATAAAAAAAATCTGGGAAAAAACTGTTTTAACGAAATTTTACTGAAAGGTATAATGGCTGTATTTGCTCAATGGCTGCTTTTAAAATTCAGACCTCTCTTTAAAGGTGAGCTAAGAAATGAAAGTAATCATATTTAAAAGCCAAAAAAGAATTTTGCAAAGCAAAAATAACAAGAATGCAAAAAACGTATGGCATGCATCTAATGATGAAGGAGGATATTTCTCCTTCCTTCGATTACATATTAGTAAACATGATTGCCGCATCACCCATTCGAAGTTTGGAAGGAAATTGCCGAGTGAAGACGATGCGTTGTGGGAGCACGCCAGCTGCGAATTAGGTCGATAAAGCTGAGAAAAACGGCGTTTTCTTCCAAATAGCACGTTTTCATTCGTATGCAAGATGGGGAGAATGTTTACCACTGACATTAAAACCATGACATTTCCTAGGCTAGCCCCCCTCCCATTTTTTGTAAAATTTACCAATAAAAGGCTTAAGATATCTTTTCAAAAATATAGCATTACTTAAAACGGTGTAGGCTCACATGCAGTAGAACACGCATTTGTGAACCATAAAATATGCTAAATATGCTTTTTCAGCAAGTAAAGTAACTGCATATATCATAGCTAATGAATAATGCTTATAACGCATTATACATTTCAGTAACGAATTTTTTAATTGTAGAAATCATCGAAAATTACATTTTGGTATTTTGATAAATATAAACTCTGATTTCTCCGAGGCTAAAAACGTTTTTATTATATGCATGTCTTAGAACAACGACTATCTTTAATGCATTTCATTCAAAAACGGAAATTAAATGTAAACTTTGTATTAAATGTGTATATTTTTAACAATTTTTTTTACTGATAAAAAGCATATCGACTGCTCTTTTATGTGCATATAAATATGAAACTCAAAAATACAGTTACATTTAGATAAAAAGAAGAAAAAAGAAAAAGAAACTTTCACACTTGACTACATTCACAGATTTTTAAACAGCGTTAAATTCTGGATCAAATCTATCAAGAGTTAGACTGTCTGGTGGTTTCTTCTCACGCATATGTGAATTCGAATACTTCAGATATCTGATCGCGTTGAAAAAATCGATTTTTCTCCAAAAAAATTATATTTTTTTAAAAAACAACTCTTTTATTGGTTAGACCAGTCTTTGAACTATCCAAAACAGGTTTACTTTTGTTCCTACGTTTATTATATTACTATGAAATTGGGGGACTTTGTCTTTATACTGTTTTCTAGTGAATGAGCTAAAAGAATTTAGACTGAGTGATTTTTTAAAAAAATTTACAGCCTATTGTTTGAATAATAACGTTATGAATTTACTGAAAACTTCATGATAAATATTCGCCTGGATCTAAAAATTTTTATTTATTATTATAACCATACGCTTGTATTTCATTCCTTAAAGAAAATTATGTAGTTTATTTTGATATAAGTGTTGTTCGGATGAGAGTTATAATTTTTGGTGTATCCAATTTGAAATGTTTTAAGAATTTGCTGAAATTTATGCTATTAAATGCCATTTTCAAAAATTAAATGTTTATTTCAAATACTGACATCCTATTACTAATCTTGAAAAGTTTTAAACTAAAAAATATGGTTAAAGTATGTTTACACGATTTTTTTCCAAAAATGTACTCTGAACGTGTTCGGATACCTTAAGAATGTTACAAATTTTATAAATGAAATTTAATGAAATTAGTTTATCAAAGAGAAGGAATATGAAATACACATTCAATTTCTTTTACTATTCTATGAAATTCTATACAAAAGTGCTATATTCAGAGAGAATACTCTCATTGATTCTTTATAAAATCCTTTGAATAAATATTGCAAAAAAAGTAAATGAAGAACTATGAAAAATTTTCTCTCTTGAAATTTGTTGACCGCAGCGTTTTTAAAAGCATTCTGCTGAACACTAAAATTTTTATACGATCATCGCCATGGCATTTTTTTATGTATAAATTTCTCAAATTTGAGAGAATGCCATTTTAATATATTTCTTTGTAGAATTTATTTTATATATTTGTTTCCAAGTAGCAATGCAATCATTTTTTATTTTTAAATTGTTTATTGATCTTTAAAAAATTAAAATCTAATTACCAGGGTGGCTTTTTGGCAAAGTGTCAATATCTCAGCCGCCTCATTTCAAGCTCGAAATCGGATTTCACCAAAGATCTGTACGCGTGGATATCGTGCTTATCAAATATGATGTGAAGGGTGAAATTTCCTCACACTATTATGATTTGGAGCTCAGAAATTAACACTGGAGCAAAAAAATATTTGCTTAGAGATACAATTATTTTTCAGGCTGTTAGACTCATTAGTAGCGTAATAATCTTTTTTAATTTCAAAGCCACATATGTAATCTATTTTATTTCAAACAAAATGATATCAATTTCTTATCAAAAAATATTATGTGAATATTGAAGATCCGATTCTCCAGAGTCTCCCTTCCATACACACCTTCAGCTTCGTCCAATCGTATCGGGATGGGAAATACAGGGCGGAAAGGTATATTTTAATTTATTTTTATAAAACAGAATCCTGATGTATTCTGATGATGATTAGGTGTGTGCCAAAAGTGGCGTTGCACCGGTAAAAGCTCATAAATAAATTTTAAAAAAAAGAATTTAAATAGCTATCAAAAGATTAGCTATTCCCTTTTTTTATCATAATCTTGTGTACTAGAAGCTAAAAACAGCCAAAGAAAAAAAGGAGCAGGCCTAAAAAGAAATAGGGGAGATATCTAAATAGCCCACGCAGAAGAGCCTATATAATATTCAAACAGCATCATTGAAGCATAATTTGTAAATAATAAAATTTACCGGAGATATGCAATTTAAATTTAAAAAACAAAACAAAAAAATTAAAATTTAAAAAAGCAAAGAGAAAAATATAAATAAGCAAATGAAAAAAATAAGTAAATAAAAGAAAACATAAATCAACAGAAAAATAAATATATACAATGGCTCAGTCTAAGATAGAGACCATGATCAGGAACAAAAGGCCAGAGAGAGTTCTTTTTGCACTTTTTTTCTTGTACTCACTAGATACTGTCCACTTTCAATAACAGCATAACAATATATAGAGATATTTCTAATTAAAATAAAATAGGACAATTCAAAAACAAAATGAAAATTGATATCATAAAAGTTCAGAAAAAACAAAACACGCTCAACAAAGAACTCCGAAAAGTGATTTTCCTATTCATGACGTAATTGCAGATTGAATTCCATCAGAAGTGATAAGCACAGGTTCTTGAGCTCAAGTCCTTGTTAACATTTAAGTGAAAAGTTTTGAAGATTATTTTACTTTCTGAAAACTTGTTACGTATATACGAATAAAAGACATTCTTTTGCAATTGTAATAAAAGAAGAAAATAACTTATGATCAAATGCAGGGAAATCAAAAGACTGATTTTAGCAACATTCACGTCACATTTTTGTTTTCAGTAAAATATTGGAATTTTCGTTCTCTGTAAAATTCGTTGTAGATTTTTCCCCCTTTTTTTTATTATTATTTGTAGCATTCATTTCACAATTTTAGGGTCCTATTTTGGCGTAAATGATTTTAATAAAATTATTTTCCATTTAAATACATTTTTGAAATTATTTTTTTAAATATATATATATATATATATATATATATATATATATATATATATATATATATATATATATATATATATATATATATACTTTTAAATTTTAATAAGTTTCATAAATTATTTTAAAATTTAGAAAAACTTAAAATAATTTTTCTCTGATTCTGTTGGAAATAGCGCCACTCATAGGATGTCAAAACTTAATTTAAATCACTCAGTAGCCGACAATTCAATTTTGAAAACATGAAAAAATTGTAATATCATCGACGATACATAAATTAACAAAATTACAGATTTCAAATGCTTAAAAAAATGATATAAAATCAATCATAATATTCCATTTTTAAAAACATCAAGTGAAAAAAAAACTAAAATAAAAAATTCTGAATGAACCTCTGGTGTTTTAAATGACATATAATTTTTATATAGGCCCTATCACTTATTTATTGAATTCACTTGAGAAACGAGCATAAATGTCAAAATTGTTTAATCTCAAAGAAAAAAAAATCCACTTGACTTTTATTTATTTTAACAGATGTCTGTTTCGAGAAGTATCTTTTGTCTAATTAATTTGTTATCACGCAAAGTGGGAAATGTCAACTCTTTTCAAATTAAAAATTTTAATACCAAACTTCAAATTTTTTACAGAAGGCGAAACATTCTTTTATGAAGAGATGCTATCACATAAAACTGGAAATTTTTTCGAACAGACAGATCAGTTCTTCAGTATTTTTCCGTGTCATTTTTTGTATGTATCTTATTTAGTGTCATTTTGATTTTTCAAAATGATTCCAAATAAGATTAATATTTTATTTGTTTCAGGGGATAATATATTTTGCATTAAACATTTCCCTCAAGATTTAAAACTTTTATTTTCAATTCCAGAAAAACGAAGAATAAATGATTTTTGCTATTTTAGTTTTTCCAAATGAATGTGTGCATGCTTAGTTTTAATAAATCTTGACAGAATTGATCATTGCGTCAAAATATATTTTGCAATTATATTTCAATTATGTATCGAAAAGAAATTTATTCTGAGTTTTCGTGCATATTTTCTCAAATATATTGCCTATGCATAATACATCTTTTAAATGAAACGTTTCGTATGGCACTAGAAAATTTTATTTAAATAAAATGGGAATATATTTAAAAAAAATTTGCTTCTATGAAAATTCTGCCTTCATGTATATAGAAAACTTTACAGTTTATTAATATTTATGTTTGAAGTGCTTATGGAGAAGGAAACAAATTTAAGAAAACAAAATTAATATTTTCTCACTTAATATAAAATGAAACTATTTCATAAACTTTCCCCAAAGCGAGTAAACATTTTCCAAGTTAATAATCTCGATGGATCAAGTAACCCGCAAAAATACGTTAAAGGATATATTTCAAACATCTTTGATTTGAAAGCTTACGTAGAATTTCTGTTCAGTTATTACGGTCTTACGATTTATCTATAAAAATAAAGTTAAAGGAAATGCAAGTTTTAACTTACAATTTTTTGTATGATTTACGGCAGACATTAAATTCATATTTTTATTCTTTCAGGATAAACTTAAGGGATTGCATTTTCCCTCAACGTACTGAAAAAGAGAGAAAAGGAGATAAAAAAAATATTTTTCTAAAAATAATTTTAAAAAAACAATGAAAAATCTTCAAAATGAATACCGGAAGAAGCACACAGCAATAATAAAATATTTTTCTATTAGATTAATCCATCTGCGCACCGCACTTTCATCAAACTACGATTTTTGTTTTCATTTTGCATTTAAAAAAAATTTGTTCAATTAAATACTATTTTAAACGAAATGAGTCTTGATAATTAATAGTATGCCATACCTACTCTATTCACACTGATGAGTTTTTCTGGTCGTTTTGTTCTTTTTAACATGGGAAAAATAATCCTCCGTCAAGGATTATTTCTTTGCAAACTATACGAAACTCGGGCTGTTACAAAACTTCAGAATTAATAGCTGGCCTTTACACAGTGGAACTGCCTGCTAATTTAACACTTCGGCAAATTAAATTTGAAGTTAGCATAAATCTGTAGTTCAAATCTTATTGCTATAGCATAATCTGAATCTTTTCTAAGTGGCGTAACTAATATGGGAAAAACAGGGAAAAAAGGGGGTACGAAATTGAGAAATAAATTATAATTGAGAAATATATCTTATTTTAAACTCATATTTTCTTAACTCTTAAAATATTTTCTCATTTCGGTATCTTGCTATTTCAGTTTGCCTCGAAGTTTCTAAAATCCACATCACTTTTTAAGTTCCCTCCTCAAACTTTGTCTCGAGTTATGAAGGTTTGAAAATATTTTTGAATCAGTAAAAACAATTACATTGCCGTATTATAAGTGAATAATGAGAGTAACATTTAATAAAACAAGATTTTGTAGATTTTTTTTTATTTTAGAGAATAAGGGTAAAAAATGATCAACATCGATTAAAAACTTCCCTTTAACTAGCAAAAAATGATAAATAACTTTAAAAAAACTTAATAGATTGTTTGGAATTTTTAACTACTAAAATTATTAAGGAAAACTGGACATATTTCGCTAAAAATAAAAGTGCTATGTGCAAAAATCATAATTAATAAGCACTTTCTTGTGATTAAAGATGGCATGGATATGAACAGCGAGCCATTTACCGAATATTTTCATTACTTCTTAAGAATGGATTGAATTTGTTTCTTTTAAGTTTGAGTTGCAGAATAATGAAGAAAGAAAATTTGGCAGTTCTTGGTTATCTTTCAAGGTGGACTTTCTCCAGGATTTCTTACAAAGGTGTTATTCCTCTTTCTGCCACTTAAAATTCTGGACCTTGGAAAAGGCTGTAAGTGCCAGTAATTGTCAGGTTTTTATTTTTATCGTCCCATGCGTGAAAGTTGTGTGTTTCATTGTGTAGTAAAAAAACCCAGAACTTCCGCATTCATTGCATGGTATTGAGAACAACAGATATGAAATATCGATCTTTGGCATGAAGTGAGCATTTTCGGGTGTGTGGTGATTTTAGTTTGCCAATGAATCGCCAATTTGCAGTGAATGCAAAAGCACTTCATATGTAATTTGGGCGCCTCTTGTCAGACTGAAAGAAACCGTCTATATCCATAAATATATATCACACATCAAATTTCCTTTATTTATTTAAGAAATTGCGTTGACATGTATGCGGAAGCAAAGAGCCAAGAGTCATTCAACTCTTTGCAAAGTTTGGCTCGAAATTTGAACCAGACAGCAAGAGTCTAACTGTTAAAGTTGAGAAAAAAAATGATTTCTTCTTGTTATTACTTTTTTGAATGATCGCGTTTACATGCATGGAATAGTACGGAATGACTGATGGTCTAGACCCTTATGTATTTTCGCTAAATTTGATATGGATCGATAAGGTTAACAAGAAATAAGTTTCCCAATTAAGAAGGCTCTAAAATGCGTTCTATGGGTCCAAATGAAATTAAATTTGGATTGCAGATAATTCAAATAATGCTCTGTATTAATTATTTTAACTCCATTTATTAGTTAAATTTTTTTAATTGTAAAATACGATAATAGATGGAACTATAATCTACACTACCTGGTATATGGTTCGCTAATATTCGGGTTTTGTACAATGGGGTCTACTTTTCTTTTATCGTAATAAAATGTGGAATACAAGACGTTGGATTGGCAACATTACCAATACGATCCTCTTATGATCCTCCTACGTGACTTGTATAAAATGCAAGTTATGACTAGAAAGAATCAGCCATCTGCTCGCTGTTCGTTGTTTCTTCAGTGTGTAACGGACCTCAGCTGTTGCTGCTGCTGCTAATTATAACTGCACGGTACGGACAGGGTTCGTAAAGTGTTCTTGGAGTATGTTTAATGTTTTTTAAGTGTACCACTGTGAATATTTCAAAATGGTTGATAAACAGATAAAAAGTTGTAGTGGCTGTGGAGAAGAATTTACGTGCTATACAGCGACTAGACACTGTTGTAACAGCATAAAATATAGCTTCAAAGTTAGGAGTTTTGATGTGAAATTTCGAAATAAAATGTGAACCGTTTATATCCTTTAACTTACTTTATCTCTGAAAAATTTTTGAAATGTGCAGTGCAGTATATAAACATACATAAACTACCAATACAGAGCCTTCTATTTTAACTCGATACGTTACCGGCAACTGCTTCTATCATTCACCGGATCACGGCCGCGTTCATATTCTACGTGGCTTGAGATAAATGGAGGGCTAAGTACTCAATAAGAAGTGAGAAAATATTTATTATAACAGTGAGTTTTGGAATTAAAATTTTATCTTCTGGTGTTGTTAGGCAAAGAAATGAGTTCATAGAATTCCGGCCCATCAGGGTTTTTTGTTATCCGGCTTGCCCTTCCGCCGCATTAGACCGGATATTCGGTAGTGTACTGTATTGAAAACATGAAACATTACTTGTGTGGCAACACATGCTTATTAACATTATATTTGGACAAAAAGAAGACTGATTTTACACAAGCATTAGTTACTTTTCTGCACATCGGGCTTAAGTTGCGAAAAGAGGTGCTACTAGCAACATTATTGTACTATAACTAGCAAAACGTTGCATCAGTAAAAGAATTCCGTCATATTAAGCAGACACAAAGTAAAATGTTTCCATGTGACTTATACAAGATGATATAGTAATAGAAAACTGGGCAACTTCGCATTTTCCCGGATAGAAAACAAAAGTAAATCCCGCATTCTAGCGTCGAAAATTTGAGTGCAGGAATGGTTGAAACCAGCAATTCGTTTCTCGCATGTTCATTGTATCAGTTATTCCTGTGTATTGGATATACCATACTTCATTGTACAATAACTCCCACGACAGATTTTGGATTTTTATTCCTATAAAATCAAACCTGTGTATCCATTACAGAAAGAGTATTCAACAATTCAGTTCCTTATTGGAATGGCGGTTAACATCACACAGCCATAGCCATTCGATGGAGTGATTCATCGAATAAATTAATTATATTAATCCCATAATTTCAGGCAATTTCAAATTAATCACTGAACTTATTTAATTTCTTGCAATGTTGAAAACAGTAACTGGCAGAGAACTCCTAAAACTGAAAAATAAGAAAAGGAAACAATGCGTAAAAATGAATTCACTTCGATGCGTAAACAAATGATACTGAATGATGATACTTGAAATGTTGTAGTCAATGATTTCATTCCTTATATTTTTCTGTAGAAAAGCTTCCAAATAGAATGAATTTTTAAAATTATGAAATTTAATTAATAACATTCATCATCTTTGTCAAGTATGAATTTAATTTAAATGCCTATAATTGCGCATTATTTAGCTAATTATGAAATATCTGGTTGGAGTTGTACGCTGTTACCACAAGAACTACTTGTTTAACAATGTTTTTACGAGAGAATAAAATAATATAATAGTCATATATACATAATTAAACAAAAATACAGAAATGTAAAATAAATCAATTGTTACGGTTTTTAGTTATACTAACGTCCCGTTTTAAAGCAACACTAGGGCTATTTTGGAACGGATCTTAAAATTTTGAATCGCGGTCTGATAACGAGAGCGGCACCTGAGCTAGCATTCCCTCTCCAAGCTTCCACACCACACTAAAGGTGGAATGCTTAGCCTCAATGGATTTAATGTGCAACATACCCGCTTACACGACGCTTCTTCGGTGGAATCGGGTCTCAAACCCGAATTGTTACGGATGCTTTTACTCTGAAACCAGGAAAAATTACTATCTAACGAAATGCAAAGAAATCATACGTTCATATGAATAATTTTCAGCGGTCGTAGGGTTTGCAGAGTTCTCTTCATCTTCATAGTTCTCATATTTCAGGCCATCATATGTTCTATTCTTTCATACAAGACAAATTGTCCCTTTTATATTTTTTTAGATGTCACTCAATTTGCGTCCTCATAGAACTAGATCTCATAATCTTCTTTGAAAACGTGTACTGACTTTTCAATGAATAATCCCCCCATTTTCTTGATTAATCCCCCATCCCTTGATAAAAAGCCCCTGCCGAACCGTTTAAACTTAGAAAGTGATTACTATAAGCGAATTGTTGATCACTAGAACCGACGAACTTTCTACGTATTTTGATAGGGAGATCAGTTCTACACTATTTGGATCAGTACAATGGATTGATCGTTACATCCGTGATCACTGCAAGAGACGTTTCCTATATTAACTTGCAAGACATTGATAAGCTGGCAGTTAGAAATAGTTTTTAGACCGGAGAGTCCTGATTCTACCAAAAGATCCTTCCTCATCATTGACCCAAAGTTAAATTAATTTGGTATAAACGCAAAGTAGACGGGAAGAGAAGTTTAGAAACGAGCTGTCTAATGACAAAAAGCAAAACAATGGAAGTATTCTAATTAATTCAAATCACCAATTGCTCCATGCAGCATTAGAAACTAATGTTTATCTATATAACAACATTCATGGAATCCCTTATTTTTATAAAAAGGCTGGAAAAGGTCTCCCTTAGGGATCGTCTATTGCTTAGTTCATTAGTTTCAATAATATATATATATAATATAAAACTATAATTATAACTGGTAAATGTAAATGTAATATAGGTATAATTTTTCTATGTAATATACATTATTTAAAAATTAAAATACTGAGTTGTTCTTCTCTTCAAATAAGGTTTCCGTTAAATATTCAAACTCCATCTAAGATCTTTTGAATCGATTGCCACAATTTCTAAGTTATAAAAAAGCACTTTCCAGAGACTTGGTGAAAGAAGTAATAAGAGCAATTCTGAAGCAAAAATACTTGTTTTTGCGAAAACTTCTAGAAACAACATTTTTAAAGAAGCTTTATGCAATTCTTTTGAACTTTCTATTTGTAAATGCTTTGTTTTCGAGAGAAGGGAGCAAAATTCATATTTTATCATAAGTTATATGGAGCATTTCTTATACATACATCTCGAGCTTGCGGAAAAAAAGCAATATTTGTTATGTACTGGCATGACTTTTTGTGATATTCTAAAATTGCTTTTTTTTTGTATATAGATTTGCTGGGTTTTTTTTTTTTTTTTTTTTTTTTTTTTCAGATCAGACTCAAAAGGCTACTTTCTGATAAACAAACTGTCTAAATTTATGAGGCTACAAGGAAACTGTTTTTTCCAATAAAAGATGAATTTCCAAAGATACAATATAATTTTCTCCTCTTTACTTTACCGTGTAATCATTTATATTGTGAAGAATGTTATCATAAAAATGGACAGATGTTTGGATGATCAAATCAAAGCAAAAGGTCAAACATCCAGCAAATAATATATATTAATTGTAAGTTTGGCACACTTGTTATGCACGTTACTTTTAAAATTATTCAATAGCTATCATAGGCCGCAGTGTCCTGATGATAAGGTCTCAGCTTCCACACTGGAGAGTTTCAACCCCGAAACCTGATTACACCGATGTACTGTCGTGGAAGTAATGTTCACGTTAAATCCATTGGGGCCAAACTTCCTCCTGCTGTCGTAGTGTGGTGTGGAATTTTGGAAAGGCAGATGCCAGGTCAGATGCCGTCCTATTTTTTGACAATGGTTTAAAATTACGCGGCCCGTCTTAAAGTAGCCCTGTTGTTGCTTTAAAATGGGACATTATATAACTAAACTAAACAAACCTCAATAACCGTCATAAAACCTACAAATATTATCAACACACTTGTTGTGGACACTGATGCGGATAAATGTTTGAAGATCTTCTCTCCTTTATTTAAACAGCAACCTTAACAGCAACAACCAGCAGCAAATCTAAAACTTCTTTAGAAACGAATTTTACTCATCTTCCGGTGTGAAAAGATCATATTTCGTCAAATTTCATTTCTACTGAAGGCGGTTTTGAGTTAGTGGCATCACGTAGTCAGACAGACATAAGATAATAGAATATATCAACATATACTGTTAGCCTCTCTAGCATTCTTGCAAGTAACATAGGAAGGCTTCGTGTTCATAATGATATTTATTAGTTATCTCATTCCTAAGATAATTCGAGTTCAAATGCCTCAGAACACTGGGACGCCTGAGTCTTTCTTTCAAAGGTAAGAAAAATTCTCTATCTTCCTTAAGAACTTCAGTGGCAGCCTGTATTCTTTTGGAGATAATACGCAAACGATGTCCCAACTTAGTTGATGGCTACTATGTATATTCTCAGATATCCTTTTACAGTTCTCAAAAAACCTCCCTGTTTCCCGAAACTAACGTCTTCAGAGCAAATTATTTGCAGAAATATTAAAACTGTTTATAATGATTTATCCAGTAGAATGAAATGGCAGAACTTCCGCATACCATTCTTCTGCGACACTGCTCTTAGCATACTTTGCAATTTCTAAAAAAAAATTATTTTATTTTCACATTGTTATCATATTTTCTTGTTAATTTCTGAAGTAATGTCTTGTAAATTTTTGAAATGAGTGTGCTTTACTTTAACTCATACTTTAACATTTAATTTTGAATTGAAAGTTCGGGCTTAAGCATCCGTGAGTGTTTTATAAAGCAATCGTTGCATTAATAAATTTGAGAAAAGAAATAATCTTTTGTTACAGCTTCGTACCAAGTAAATACATAACTTCAAATTAAAAATATAGTAAAAAAATTCATTTCAAAAAGATACGTCTGTCAAGATCTTCGTCCATTAGCAAAAACAATAAACGACGTTTGGCTTTACAAGAATTAATCGTTATTGTATCTGTTTGAATCTTAATCTTTATTGTATCTGTTCAATGGACTTTAAACCAGATCCAAACACGAATAACCACTTCTCTTTCTGACGATGAATTTCTGATACAAAATCGCGGATATTCACGGGGAGACTGAGCTTTTATAAAATAATGAATTATTATTTGTAAACACAAATTTACAAATAATGTAACATGAATTAAAGCTAGCGTCTTTGTATTTTTTTTTTAATTTCAATTTTGCTATTCCATTGAAGTAATATTTTTCAATTTATTTCAATGACTTTATTTCAGAAAACGTTGAATTAATTATGATGAGAATGTTTAATTTAATTTCTAATTTCATTTTCTCTCTCTCTCAGTGGCTCATAAAGACTGTGATTTTTAAATATTTTAAATTATGAAAATTTCCTTTGATACTCTTCTATTTTATAAATTTATAAAAATCTCTATTACAAAATTGAATTCCTAATATTTTTAAAAAAATTGTTCGAAACATGGAAAACATATAGAATCATATTTCAGCTCTGTAATGAAAAGCATTTGATCAAGATTTCAGAGATGTGTCGATTTTTAGAAAATTCTCCTGTCCCTTGTGCATATTCCACCCCAAGAATGGGAGGTACATATTTAAATTTAAAATATCTTCTTCCTAAATTTCTAAAATACTTCGAAGTTTAAGCAACTCATCCATAAAAGTGCTGCTTTCAAAATAGCGTCTATCGTTGTGACTGCCATGAAATATTAATAAGAGGCCACAACTACCGAAAGCGAAATACACTTCACTACTTTTTGTATGAATTTTCCTTTAGAATCGATTCTGACAACACACTTTTCAATATGAAATTTTTCAGTCTGATTTATATAAAACATTTTAGAAAACATGCTGAATAAGTTGAAGGCTACGAAATTTTATCTGACAACTTTTTGAAAAACGTTGTTGATTTTTGAGAAGTTTTTGAGTAAGTGTATTATTTTACATGGATAAAAATGAATTTTTAGCATATTTCCGAATAAAACTATGAGAGTTGCGCCCTGAACTGCAACATGACAGCTTTTAAGTGGGAGTCTGCGTACTAGTTATGTAAAAAGCACGACACTGAAAATATGTGACTGTTCAAATGAAACTACCAAACATAAAATTAAAACAGTATTGATTAAACTAACTTATAAAATGAATATCTCGGGAGTCAAAAATTGTTAAAAGGAAGATACATTATATTTAGAGTGTGTCAATCTACATCTAAGACACAAATGAACTTAACCAAATTAGGAATAAAAATTCAGTTTAAATTGTTAATGAATTAAATAAAAGGGAATAAAAAGGAGAAATGATGAATCTGAGTTGAAGTCTTCGTCAAGGGACCCTCAGACAAGGATTCGCACATGAATACTTTTAACGTAGAGATGATGTGCTGAAAAATAACTAATTCTCATACCAAATCTGCCTACTTTTTACACAAAGTATAATTCTAATAAACATGTTCTGTAAAGCAAAAGATGTTTTACATTTTCAATATGTGCAAATACATACTATTTGTGTAATAATACCATATATTGCTGAATTTTGGTATTATATTTTTTTTTATTTAATAGATGTCTAGCGTCTTTGTTAAATAAAATAATACAAATAATATTCTTCATTTATCCGTTGTCCAAATTTGTAACCTGTGTATATGTTGCACTTTGAAGTGAGGACTTATTTCTTGTTGTCACTGTGCAATTAGTTACATAAATATATCTTCACTTTTCATTGAATATTAAAAATAGTAATGGACTAAAATATCTGTTTGAAGAGTTGGTATTTTTATTCATTCACTTTATTTATTTGTTACAAAAATATCTATAATTTACTTATCAATTTTTACGGCATAAAAATTATGAAATAAAATTGTTATGAAAATTTCAGAGAAATAGAACAAACACTGTGAACCTTTGTCATTGATTATGAACATGAATGGGAGAAAGCATATGTAAAATAATTTAAGCAAATATGGTGCTGTCCTGTTTAATTGTTATAGAGAAATAAAAACAAATCAACAAATTGTTGTTGACGAACCGGATATCGAATATTATCAAATCAGCTTTTAGTGATTTCAAGATATAAATAAGCAATAAGAAAGAATTAAGACTCTTCGATAGATTTGATGCGCAATTTGGAACATATCTAGAATTTGATTGAAGGAACGCAAGTTATTTGTTATCCATCTGGCTAATCGTTGGACTTGAACTATCTTGCTTGTATAGCCGCAATGAAAAATAACTCTGAAAATGTATTTGGGATCAACTGAGATCTGAAATATAACTA